>NC_091963.1:95738833-95891333 GCF_031021105.1 Erythrolamprus reginae | reverse complement strand
GAGTTGCAGATTACAGATTTTTTTTTTCTGAAGCCAAATTGTTTGTTGGAAAGTAGGCTATTGGTTTCAAGGTGGAGTGTAATGGATTGGTTTATGATTGAATGATTTGCAAGTGACATAACCTAAAGAGATTGGTTTGTAATTTTGTAATTGGTTACTTTGTTGTAAAAATGTTTGCTGCGACTTTGAATTCAATAGGTCTATGTATTCTCTCAGAATCATATGTGCCAAGGAGTTCTATTTAAAGTTACTTGCCTATGTTTCTAATTATTTCTCAGATCTTGATTAGAGTGATGTGAGGTTTTGTATTCTGTAGCTGCCCCTATCTGAAAAACCCAGGCGGGGACTAAAAGAACAGGAAGGACTACAAGATCCATGCAATTGACAGGCTGCATGTAAGTAAGTGATCATGCCACTTTGTACTCTCTTTATCCTTATCCTGAGACAATAGTGTGTTCAGTTTGTCATATGGAAGTGAGGGCTGAACCCTTCAGAGGAGCATAGTAATAAATTGAGCCTAATAGCTGTGGATTAATCCAGAAGTGGCATTGCAAAACAAGAAGAGAAAGCATAAAAAATGAAAGGTTGATGAATGAATGCATATTGACTACAAAACATGAAAAAGGTATGTTGGGTAAATTTATGATGTAGAGAGAATTAATGTGGATCAGTAATATAAAATAAATAATAGAAATAAGATTTAAATGGGTTAAAAGAAAGCAAAATGTTGAAAAAATGATAATTGAACAGAACTGGGATCCACAAAAAGAAAGAAATGATAAGCTAAAAGAACAGATTTGTTCAATCTTGCTTCTGTCATATGTGTATGATAGAGATAAGCATGGTTTGCAATGATACAAGGGTGTGAAGATATATACTTTATGTTATTTATATAAATTAGATTTTATTAGATATCTTTTATTTTTGTTTGTCTATATTTTGTTTTGCTTTCTAACTCTTATTCCTTTTCGGTGCTATATATAATGTACAGCACTAATTTTTAAAAATTGTAAACATGTTTTATTTCTAAAAATCACAAAAAACGCCTGGGGTATTCACATGGAGGGGAATTTCTATATACAATCCCAATATAATTATGTTTACTTGTATAAAAATTGTAATTTTAACATCATTATGATTGAATTATGGATTTGGAGGCTTCCTATTGTTGAATCAAGATAAAAATAGCAGCAGTAACATTATAATCAACATTATGCTTCAATTAGCTACGTAAGCTTAGTGATGTGTTTTTGTAGAGTGATGACCAAGTCAGTACCTCTTCTACGCACATCCAACATTGTGGACTGATTAGTTTTTAAATCTATTTGTGTCTTGTAAGAAACACATATCTGTATCGCAGGCGGTCTTAGTAGCCAGAAAAATAACATTTGCTTCTAGAATGATTAGTGAGCCTGTTGCTTTCAGAGGTACCTACTAATTTGCAGAGGCTCAAACCACGAGGATGTAAAAATCAAAATACTTACTTGATTTCATGTATATTTCCTGCAGAACAGTTATTGATGTACAGTATGTGCTTTAATGTTTTGGGAAGCCCTTTCTTCTCAGAGAACCAAATTGGTAGAAAAAAAGAAAAAACATTTTGCATTTGTAAAGTAAATTAGTATAAATGCTTGCAATAGATAATTAAGAGAACATGGCAATGAATAAAATCAGGAATAAAATAGTACAAAAAAACCTGAGATATCAATTAAACCAACTGGTTGGATATAGCTATATCATTTATTATGAAGGTAATCTTTTATTTCAAAAAGTGATTTCTTTAGATTTTTCAAAACTTAGGTTTGCCCTTTATTTTGATCATTTAATTTTTACTATACAAACGCTATCATTTAATGCACAGTATTTCATATTCATGTGAAAATTTGGATTGTCTGTTAATAAATGTAAATATATTGATTTAGATATTTTTATTAGAATAATTTTATAAAGTTGTTTGTTGTTGTTTGGCTCTTGAGTTTACTTTTGCAGAACTTATAAACATAAGCAAATAAAGTACTTTGTCCTTATTAACTTTTCAGATTTTCTGCATTTTCAGCTTTGCCTTTATTTTTTTCTAAAATATAGTCACCACAGATATAACAATAAAAGGGAATATTTGTAGCTCAGGATTGAAATGAGAGGTCCTTGATGTTCTCTGAACTTGCTTGTTTATTTTCTTGCAGATATTTCATTAACCAAACTAGGTAACATCATCAATGCTAGCACTGATGATGCTATAAATGAAATGTCTGCAGGAAAACAAGCTATTTCATAGAGTACGGAGGACCCTCACCGCAGATATAGTCCAACGATTATAAAATTTTATTGGAGAATCCTCTCACTAGTTTCCCCTCCTAAATAATGAAGATGTAATTTATTGACTGACTGACTGACTGATTGATTGATTGATTGATTGATTGATTGATTCAATCAATCAATTTATTTAACCTCCCATCTCAACAGTGACTGGGTAGTGAGAAATAATAAACATTTAAGAAGTGCTGTATACAGTGGCACCTCTACCTACAAACGCCTCTACTTATGAACTTTTCTAGATAAGAACTGGATGTTCAAGATTTTTTTTTCTCAAGAACCATTGTTCCACTTACAAACCCGAGCCTCCGAAACTGTAACCAGAAAAGGCAGGGAGAAGCCTCGTGAGGCCTCTCTAGGAATCTCCTGGGAGAAAACAGGGCCGGACTCTCCTTGTGGTTTCCCCAATCGCACGCATTATTTGCTTTTACATTGATTCCTATGGGAAAAATTGCTTCTTCTTACGAACTTTTCTACTTAAGAACCTGGTCACGGAACAAATTAAGTTCGTAAGTAGAGGTACCACTGTACTGTATGTGCAAAAATTAAAATACATAGTAACCAAACCAATATCCACATAGCCAGGTCCTTTCACTTATTCAAGAACCCAGGCCACACAAAAAGCCAGGACTTTAGGGACCTTACCAAAGACAGTAGGTTCAGGGCTAACTTAATCTCCAGGAAGAGAATATTCTCCAAAGTGGGTTTAGTGGCAAAAAAAAAAAAAAAGGCTTGTCTTCTGAGACTCAGAGCATACCCATTTTGCTGAACTGGATGAAATGGGCAGAAATAACTGGGAAGAGAAGGTTCCTCAAGTAATCTGACGCAAACAATGAACACACCAAAAGAATATAACAAGTCCATGGGATACTAAAAATACAGTTTGGAACTATAGCAGCATGGAAATCTAGTGGTACTCACTAGATTTCAAATAATAGGATTGCAGGTGAAGACTATTTAAAGGATATATGTAAACAAAGTATGTCGACTAGGCTTTGTTTATATATTTATTTTTTTAAAAACAGGGAGGGGCAAATAATATTAGAGACAAAGGAGCTCCATTTCTCTTTCCTTCCTTGTAGTTTTATTAAAATGCACCAACTCAGAAGATCAACCTTTTTTAATATAAAAGGAATTATCAATGATCAATGACTACCATGAAGGGCAAGATCAATTCTGTATCTTTTGAAGATATTGTTTATATAATCTGAAATATACGGTCCAAATTCTTCTTTGTATTTGACACTAATGTATTTTCCATTGAGGTTTCATGCTGTGAAATATAAATGAAGGTTCGTTGTCATGACATACAGCAATTCTCAACAAAGAAAGTGAGCAACAAAGAATAAAGCTATTGTGTTTTGCCTCCTGTTACTGCATTCCTTGGACTACTGGAAAATTTATGATAGTCAAAATGTTAAGGATCAAAAACCTTGCAACATTAAGAGATTAACAACAGTAAGTAAGTAATCTATTCTAAGATAACAGTTAGTAATCTATTCTATTCTAATCTAAGTAATCTATTACTTACTAAAGTACCTGGTTCAGACCACTCAGTGTGATGTGATGATAATAAAGTTGTTTGCTTCTATTTACACCACAATATGTTGCAGCTTGAAGAAGAGTAGAAGATATTTGTAGGAGACAGACAATTGTAGTCATTGCCCTGCCCATTCGGGGATGGGTTGACTTGGTAAAGTAAGTGATAATTCAATTCTTCAAAATATGAGAATTGCTTTGAAATAGATACTGAGCTGCACTTCTTGTTAAAAGGTCCTCTATATACTCAGAAAATTTGTAGAAAAGCCACCCAGTTGGGTTGGACTTCCCTGCCTTTCTTCCTTCCTTTCCTCCTTCTTTATGTTAGGTTAACAGACCAGCCAGAAGTTTGGACTGAATTCACATTTGGCTTTTACAGTGATTGAACCTTTGGAACCTTATCTTTTTCAGAGCACCCAACTCTGTCAAAATCGTGCCTGACTGTTAATATTATATATACATCAATGTGAAATAACAGCTGCCATATTTCTCTGAAAATAAACCCTAGCCTGATTTTTAAGCATGCGCCTAATATAAGCCCTATCCCCAAAATAAGCCCAAGTGAAGGGGACGGTGGTAAGCATGGCTAACACAGTAAGTGGTGAGTGCCTGTGGTCAATAGCGTCCAGCCGCCACCACGTAGTGTAGGTGAACTGATTCTTTGTCCAAGCAGCAGGTAGAGGCAGAGGCTGAGGAAGCATACAATCTGGATGCACCATGTACCTATGTGAAAGCCGAAAGTCCGAGTAGCAGACAACCATGGGAGGCTTACCTTATAATGATAAGAGTGATAGTGGGTCCAGCAGTAGACCAAGGCAGAGGTGTAAGGGGGAAGGCAGGCAATCTGGACACAGCTTGATGACCACAGGAAAGCCGAGAGTCGATGGGCCAGGGCAGGCTGGCGACTGCAGAATGCTCCCAGTTTGCCTGCAGTGTGCATGGCACATAGGGATCACCTCCCTTCCGTCCCCCACCACCTGCCAGTGCTGCCGTGTGAACACGAGCCTCCCGCAGCAGGCAGCCTCTCCAGCCCACTGACGCTCAGCTTTCCTGCAGCCCCCATGGCACTTCCCACCACATCTCTGCCCCTGTCTCCTGCTTGGACATGGAATCAACTCACAGCCCCAGAATGCACTGACCTTGGGAATGGCAGGCTACAGCTGCTGCCGGATACCATCAATCCTCAGGGAATTGACACCTCTTGTGTGAACGCACGGGGGCAGGACACCCAGCTGGGCTGATCATCCTGAAATTGTATTTCCTTGAAAATAAGCTCTAGTGCTTATTTTGGAGACCCCAAAAATATACGAGCAGGTCTTATTTTCAGGAAAACACCATTCTTTAGCTTAGTTTAGGCTTCATATACAGTATGTGTTGTATTATATCAGTGTAATAAATGTGTAATTGCTAGATAAAAATGTTGTCAATATGCAGGTTTTCTAAGTGCCATCCAAAATTTTTTGATATGCATCCAGTGTGCCAATAATGACTAAGATCCCTACATCCATTTTATACCACAATCTTCAAATTTCAGATTTGGGTAGGATCTTTCCTGTATTGCCACATCAATTATCCATACTTACTATTTTACTTTATTATTTATGAATGGTTGTACAGTCAGTCAGATATTTATATATTAATAATATTAATTTATTATAGTTTGTCACATAGCCAGATGTTAGATTGGACTTGACATTTTTATCATCTATCCTTCTCAAGGACCTGGGATAGGCAGATATTGATGTTTTTGTTTGTATTACATGTATTATTGCATAATGTAAGTTGCTTCAAATAAAGCTGCTTTTTGCAATTGACTGATGGAGATTTTGTCAATATTAGTAGTGTTCAAATGGTGCTCCAGATATTTTGGGATTGCATCCAAGGCATCTATTATTATTTATTTATTTTATTTGTTTGTTTGTTTTGTCCAATACACAATAATACACAATGAGGGTTACAGAGGATATAATCAGGTAGAATGTATTAAAGGGGGAATAAAGGAGAAAATAAAGGAGTAAAATATAACTATGAGAGAATAGGAGGAAAAGATATAGGTATAGAAGAGAAGTTATATGAGATATAGGAGAGACAATAGGACAGGGGATGGTAGGCACTCTGGTGCATTTATGTACGCCCCTTACTGACCTCTTAGGAACTTGGAGAGGTCAACTGCCCCAAGTCTACGGAGAGGGGTGGCATACAAATTTAATAAATAAATAAATAAAGTAAATAAACCATGGATAGTCTAAGGGTAAAGTGTTGGAGGCTAGGGGGATGATACTACGGAGTCCGGTAGTATTTGGTGCTTTTTTTAACCACAGTAATTCTATTTCTATTTGCAGGTCTTTGTGTTTTGTTATCTTCTTCAGTTCTCTTCTATTCTTCTGTCTCCAGATATTGTCCACAATCCAGACTTTTTTCATCTTTGTTATCAACAATTGTTAAGTTTATGGTATGATATAGCAGATGCTTGTGATTCTCAAATCCTAGAGAACTGAAGCTTCTTAATTTCTGATTACTGTAGTTTGTCTATTTTATGAGTCAATGAATTCTTGCTTGCAGGTAAATAGTATTTCTTGCAGATCTTCCAGTTCACCATTGTTTCTTCTTGCAACAGCTAACTAGATAAGACACCTAGAGCATAACTAGAGCAAGACAAAGAAAAGGGCTGACTGAACTCAGGCAAAAGCCTATATTAGGTCTTACAGTAATAAGAGTGACAAAGAATAATTATTTTAGAAGGTCTATCTAGCTGTTCATATCTTAAGGCAGTATTTAATATTTGGACAGACATGTTACTACTTGTTATATATTACAGATATACCAGAAACCTGGGGTGTTTTTTATATCAGAAAAGAGTAAGGCAAGTTTAAAAAAAATTATTTCCAAAAATACAACAATACTGCAATATGAATGCAGTATTAGTCATTGCTAGAACTGTAATTGAGAGCCCTCCTTTGTTTCCAATCTGTCCTTGAATTACTCTGGAATAAGGAAGAAAACTAGCACCAATAACAGGAACAGGGGTTTATTATGTGCAACCTATACACAAGAAAACAATCTACTAATAGTCAAGGTAAATTGTAGATGAGTCAACAGAATTCACGGAGGTTCGACTTAGGTCTCTTGTGGGAATTGTAACAACTCCAAACTGATGATGTGTTTGATCCTGTCTTTGGCTCCACCTGGTCATCTCCTACAAAGTTATGGAGATAATAGGAGGAGGAAAGAGCATTAGCTATGTTTATCACCTTAAAGTATTTATTTAAATGCTTTCAGCTTTATGGTCAGGTGAACAAAGCTTAAAGATGTTTTGTGCTGAATTTGAAAATTAAGGGAGACTAGGGTAGATCTATTTCGGCCTTATTTGGCCTCATCAGCTAGCCATACCCACTGAGACTTGAACCTGCAACCTTTGCCTTGTAAGACAGAGAATTATCCTCTAGGCTACAGTATCTAATCCCTTCAGCTCTGCACCAGGGAAGGGTTACATATTTTTGTGTCGAATCACCCTGGTGTATTGAGGGAACATCACAGCTCCTTATTTGCCTCTCTCTCTATGTATATAAATCTTTACAGTTTGTTCACCTGACCATAAAGCCAAAAGCACCAGCCTGAAGATGACGAGTGGGATTATATACACACACACACACACACACACACACACACAAACAACAGAATAAAACATCATGAAAACACAACAGAATAAAAGATGTTATCAGGTTTACGATTTGTTAAGTGCAAATGTGAAACTCCAGTAATTTGGGAACTGAGTATTATATTTGGTAATTACAGATATGCTATGCTTTGAATCCACAGCCAAAAGGGTGTTTCAAAGTATGCATGAGTGTGCATGTTGCATCTGTTGGCACCACCCTAAAGAAAGTCTTTTTTTTTAATGCCATGTAAGAAGTTTCTTAACTCAAATGCATGTTTTCCTGTGGTGGTCTTGCATCTATTTGTAATCCCAGAAAATGACAGATATAGTAGGAGTGCCCATACGCGCTCTGTACTACATTTCTAACTTTGGATCCAGAATGAAGTATGTACATTCCTAATAGTAATTAAATCTAACTTCTTTATAATATTATTATACATAGTTTTATTTCAATCAATTTCACTCTAGTGCAACAATTGCAATTAATTTACAGGCATAAAGAGTGTTATGTTTCTCTTTTCTCTACCTCCCTGACAAAAAAAAATCAATTTGCTTGAGGACAGATAGATTTGAGATACATATTGCTGTTGTAATATATATGTACAATGATTCATAGTGATAGTCAGCCATGGTTTCTTGAGTCCAAAGTGCTACTGAATTTCACAATATTAACTTGTAACAAAAACATTCAATCTGCAATTTCCATGTGAAGGCTAACTCCAAACTACAGATCTTTTTACAGTCTTGCTTAATTGTTTTAAATTATTTTGTCTCTTCATTACCTGCTTCTTTAGCACATCTTATGTTATGAGTAGTTTTGAAAAACTGGATAGTTTAGATCAACTTTTAAAACATTTTGTAAAATTTTAGTAAAGATGCTAATTAAGAGACATGATCTTGGAATATTTTTCCTCTTGTGGAGCATCATAGATGTATGTTTTATCATTTGTATATCTTAATAATCATTTTATTGTTAAGAATAGAACAATAATCTATTCTTCATGTATTTCTGAGATTATTTTTCTATGGAAAATTATCACTGTGCTAATAACAAGTTAATTTTGAGAGAGGGGGTGGCTCTTAGCACTATCCCTTTAAAAAGTTACTTTCTTTCCTTTCTTGGTGGAAGAAAAATGTGAAAGAATTCACAGGAAGGGTGTAAATACAAATTAACACCAATCATATGAAATAAATAATCTCACATGGAACTTTCTTCCCAAATATGGTTATTTTTTAAAGAAGAGAACTAGAAGAAACATACTTTCTGTATGTAATCAGGATGGAATTTTGCCATTCTATTGTTCACAAAACTGAAATTGTATATGTTAGTTTCATGAAGTACAGTAGAGGGTAACCATCAAGAGTATAAATTATTTATATATTTTAGCAATTTAAAACTCAGTGATGCCTCATAAAGTAATGCTTTTTAGGGAAAACATATATGTCTGTTTTTCTTTATTAAATTTGTTTTAAAAATAGAATTCTATGTCATTTGCTTTGGTAAAAATCAAACATAGATTAATTACAATAAAATCTCTATCCTGTAATTAGCAGGGTAAAATAGCATAACAATAATTATAACTATTATTTATTAGATTTGTATGCCACCCTTCTCCGCAGACTCAGGGCGGCTCACAGCAGTTATAAAACAGTATACAATGGCAAATATAATATTAAATCTAAAATAACAATTTTACATTAAATGTGACAAACTGAGAAAAATCTTTCTCTTCCTCCTTTCATGCAGGACAGTTTGGATAGTGTTTGTTTTTGTCCTCATTCAGAATTTTATGCCTCATAAAAAGTACTGGAATTAAACACCACTAAGCAAAGTCAAGACTTTCATATTACATTCAGAAATCATGCCCTTTATCCATATTTATTTGCAAGGTTTGGCTCTTCAGTGCCTTCCTGCTGCCTTTTTGAATCAACGCCTTACTCATTTCCAGTCTTGGAGGCTTCTACCATCTGTCCCTTGTGTTGTTTATAAAAGAGCTTTCTCTGGCATGAGAATCAGAAATTCCTATCTCACCCATTTCAACTCTTGCAAAGTCATGATTACAACTTAGGACATAATTATGCCTTGTACTTCCCCTATAATGGGCTATTTCTTTTCCTTTCTTTTCCTCCTTAAAGACAGATCTTCACCATCTTGACTTTTTCTACTGTGCCCTTTTAAAAATTTCTTTGCAATCACAGCAGCCATCGCTCGTTTTTGGCCGCCCTGCAGTTTCATTCCATCATCCAATTCTTATGTTGTTGTGGGTTTTTTTAATCTCGTAATCCCTTAATTCAAGGTAGAATCGGGACGACTGAATGGAGCTGAGAGTTTATTGGCTAGATGCCCTTTCTAACGCATATAAGAAGTTCGCCTGAGAGAGAAACATCTGCCATTGCTTAGGATTGAACTCTCAGCCTTCTAAATGGGAGGCAACAGTCTTCATCAGTAGACCATGGTATTCAGCTATAGGACCTATTTTAATTTGTGAGCGAAAGTGTTAGTGGAACCTCTTTCAGTCAATGAAGAAAAAGTTGAGAATATTTCAAGAAGACTCTGGAATGCAGCTGTGAACAATACAAACTAAGACAAGTCTGTAGAATAATTGACAAAGGCTGGAGAATCAGTATTCATGACCCCAAATACTGTTCTGCCGGGCTCTCTGATAGGGGCCTCCTGAAAATTCAAGGATACAAATTTCAAACACACACACACGTTTGAAAATTCAAAACAATGTTCTTTATCACAAAATGCAAAATAAACAAAGCACTCTATTTGTATGGCAAAGAGCACTCATCCCAAAACAACCAGGTAGTCTGTACAATTACCCTTAAGCAGTCATTAAGTACTTAGATAGCAGCTGTGAAGAAACTTCACACCCCTTCTTCTTCCAACGAAGTGAGACACACACACACGTTGCTCTGCTTTGTTTTCCAAGGCATGAAAAAGCAACAAAATCCAGAAGACACAGGATTCCTGAGGAACTCCGATCAGATATTCTTCCACAATGGCCAAACCCACATGCTGCTATTTATAGCAGCAGCCCTAATTACTGGAGCCCCACCCAAACACAGGTGGCCTCTCTTATTTCCTGTAATATGTTCTTACTTGATCTCTTCTACGCATAATTCTGTGCTTGCATGAGTCCGAAACGTCATCATCCGAATCAATGGAAGATAAAGGAGATTGACTGCCTGGGCTGTATGCCAAGCCCTCCTCTGCCGAGTCACTCCCACCTTCTTCTTCGTCCGATGACACTAAACTCTGAACTGATTCTGTCGGCAATAACACAGGCCTATGACATGTTGAATTTTCCCCTTCATCCACCTCCCCATTCCCTGGGGCAGGAGCTGGGTCAGAGCCAACCACAACAAATACCATCCCAGAAAAGGGTAACAATATTCTCATAAAACTTAAAATATCAAAGATTTCTCACAAGAGATGTATAAAACACCAGATTCCTGGAGATCTGCTGACCAATTCAGAGGGCAGCAAAAATAAAAAATCAGAAATCAGTTGATTGAAATTGAAGTTGCCTCTTCTTACCAATAATGTGGAATGCTATATTGTAACATCTTTTCATGCTTGAAACTATAAAAAAAGAATAGTGAGAAGCCCTATACTTGGAGCCAACATAAGCAGAAGCAGGGAGGTAAAACAAAGCAAAACTTGGAGCCCTCTTATAAATCTTCAGCTTAATAACTCTGCTGGAATAAAGTCAGCCTCAGAGCTTTCCATGGCTATGCTCAATTAACTGCTTGGTTTCAAAGGTGGTAACTGAGGGCTAAGGAGTAATTGCATGAAACCTATGATGTTTTTCTATGCAGAACCTATGATTTTCCTGTACACTGGCCAGTAGACACGCAAGATATTCTAGATAGAACTGTGTGGGGATAGTGGGGGTGGTACTTAGTCAGATACCAATTGTGCAAGTTCTCCCATTTTAAAAGATGAGAGAAGCCTGTAATTGACATCATAGATAACCTCAACTATGAGAGACAACATGAGAAAACACATCCAGAAAATCACATTGTCTGATTTTTAACTAATTTATTTGCAAATTATGGTGAAACATAAGTATTTGGTCAATAATAAAAGTTAATCTCAATACTTTGTTATATATCCTTTGTTGGCAATGACAGAGGTCAAACACTTTCTGTAAGTCCTCACAAGTTTGGCACATACTATTACTGGTATGTTGGCCCATTTCCCCATGCAGATCTCCTCTAGAACAGTGATGTTTTGGGGCTATCGCTGGGCAACACAGGCTTTCAATTCCCTCCAAAGGTTTTCTATAGGGTTGAGATCTGGAGACTGGCTAGGCCACTCAAGGACCTTAAAATGCTTCTTACGAAGCCACTCCTTCTTTGCCCTGGAAGTGTGCTTGGGATCATTGTCATGTTGAAAGACCCAGCATGTTTCATCTTCAATGCCCTTGCTGATGGAAGGAGGTTTGCACTCAAAATTTCACGATACATGGCCCCATTCATTCTTTTATGTACACAGATCTTGCGTGGAGCCCCAGATCGAGGGAGATTATCAGTGGTCTTGTATGTCTTCCATTTTCTAATTATTGTTCCCACAGTTGATTTCTTCACACCAAGCTGCTTGCCTATTGCAGATTCAGTCTTCCCAGTCTGGTACAGGGCTACAATTTTGTTTCTGGTTCCTTCCACAGCTCTTTGGTCTTCACCATAGTGGATAACAAGTTCAAACAGGTGCCATTACTACAGGTAATGGGCGGAGGACAGAGGAGCCTCTTAAAGAAGTTACAGGTCTGTAAGACCCAGAAATGTTGCTTGTTTGTAGGTGATTTCCACCATAATTTGCAAATAAATTCGTTAAAAACCAGACAATGTGATTTTCTGGATGTGTTTTCTCATGTTGTTTCTCATAGTTGAGATCTACTTATGATGTCAATTGCAGGCCTCTCTCATCTTTTTAAATGGGGGAACTTGCACAATCAGTGTTTGGCTAAATACGCCCTCCCCCCACAACTAAGATGTGGAAGAAGAGCAAAGTATAAGTAATCCTTGACTTACAATGGAACCCCTAATTTTTGTTGCTAAAGAAAACATTGTTAAGTGAGTTGTTTAAAGATCACTTTATGACCTTTTTGCCACAGATGTTAATCAAATCACTGCAGTTGTTAAGTGAATCACACATTTATTAAGTGAATCTGGCTTCCCCCATTGACTGCTTGTCAGAAGCCAGCTGGGAAAATTAGAAATGGTGATCACATCATTATGAAATTTTTTGAAAAGCTGATTATTATTAATCTTTTACTATTCATCTAGCCTCCCTCCAGTGTTTGGCTCAGTTGGTGGGTATAGTGGAGTTGATGTCAAAGACTGCTGCTCCCTTAGGCAGGTAAACAGTTTCGCTTATTAGTGATGCTTGATTCTTTGCTTACCCGCCAAATCATTCCACAAAGGATGCTATTTTCTCCATAAGAGTTTAGTGCACTTAGAGCAGCGGTCCCCAAACTACGGCCCGGGGGCCGAATGCGGCCCGCTGAGGCAATTTATCTGGCCCGCGGGGGCCAACGAGATTTTATCAATAGATATAATAAGCTCCCGCGGTCTGCTGCTGAGTGAGGAGGTGGTACAGAGGCAAGGGACGGGGATGATAGGAGGGAGAGAGAGAGGGGGAGGGAGAGAAAGAGTGAGAGATACAAAGAGGGAGAGAGAAAGGGAATGAGTGAGAGAAAGAGAGAGGGACAGAGAATGAAAAAGAGGGAGAGATAGAGAGGAAGAGAGAAAGGGGGATAGATGGAAAGAGAGAGAGAGAAAGAAAAAGAGAAAAATGAGAAAATGATGGAGAGAAAAATGAAACAAATGAGAGAGAAGGAAGAAAAGAGAGAGGGAAGAGAGAAATGGAGAGGAAGGAGGGAGGGAAGGAAGGAAGGAGAAATGGAGGGAGTTTGTTGATTTAAGTTTAAATTACTTTATTACTTAATTAATTACTTCTTTATTTTAAATATTGTATATGTTCCCATTTTGTTTTTTACTTTAAATAAGATTTGTGCAGTGTGCATAGGGATTTGTTCATAGGGTTTTTTTATAGTCCGGCCCTCCAACAGTCTGAGGGACAGTGAACTGGCCCCCTGTGTAAAAAGTTTGGGGACCCCTGACTTAGAGGAAAGAAGTAGTCAATGTGTGAACGTTGTTTGTTTACTTTAGTTTGGCATTTAATGTGATCATCGCTCAGCATTTAGTACAGTGATAGCAAACTTTGTTTAGTTCACATGCCAAAAGGGTGTGTGTGTGCTAGCACGCAGGCATGTGCTCACACCCATTCCCTCCCTCCACACGCATGTACAATCCCCTGTGCTGCACATGCACACAATCCCCTACCATCCCCGCACTTGTGCACAAGCCTCCCTGAAGCCTGGGATGATGAAAAAATGGGCAAATCGGAAGTTCAGAAAAATAGAGGTCTGGTTTGTCTGTTGTGCTGTTTTTTGCACTCCACAGCCTTCAGGGAAGCTTCCTGAAGCCCCGGAGTACGAAAAACAGTACAATGGGCAAAACGGAAGTCTGTTTTTCGAGCATCTGGTTTGCCCATTGGGCTGTTTTTTGCACTCCGGGGCTTTAGGGAAGCTAGTTGGCTAGTGCATGCGTGCGCACTGGAGCTGACATAGGACAATGCCTCAAGTACCCTTTGATATGGCTCTGCATGCCACAGGTTCCCCCTCATAGATTTAGTAGATAAACTAGATCTTTTTGGCTTTAACTCTTCCTTTGTACAACTGGCCCCTTGATTTTATCACTGTTAGGCCCCAGTATGTGCAAGCTGCGACTAATATTTCTAACACCATTATTCTCGAGCACAAATTTTCCCCAGGGCTAAGTCCTAAGTCCACTATTGTTCACCCTGTTGACTCATGAATGTTTGCTACCAACCGTATTGTGAAATATGCAGATGATAAAACAGTGGTGGGCCTTATTCAGGATGATAATGCAGATGATGACTGGAAGTTGGTAGAGGGTTTGATGAAGTGATGTAATAAAAACAATCAAGTTTTAAATGTAGGGAAAACAAAAGAGATCATTGTCAATTTCAGAAAAGGCAGGCACAGTCATTCACTTGTGTATTAACAATTTGACTGTAGAGTAGTATCAAGTTTCTGTGTGTGCAGATGACAAGGTTAGCTTGGTTATTCAATCAATGTGAGACTCTGGTGAACCGGGCAGAACAATGCCTGCATTTTATGAATCATATCAGAAGAGCACAACTTCCTTCCACTATCCTTACCACTTTCTATGGTAGGGCGGTTAAAAGCATCCTATCATATTGTATTACTGTGTGGTTTCGAGGTATTAATGTTTCAGACAGGAAGGCTGTGCAGAGAATGGTGAGGATGGCATGAAATATTGTTCACTTCCTTCTATCATAGTATATAAGTAATGTTTGACCAGGGTCTTCACTATTGTCACAGATGCTATACATCCTCTCTATTACTGGTTTTCTTTGTTACATTTTGGGAAGAGGCTTCACAGTATCCCAAGCAGGCCAACTAGATTCTATAATAGTTTTATACCATATACTGTCAACCTTGTTAACTCTCAAGACTCTTTTTTCCACATTGTATTCTAAATGGTCTATGATCTGCCTGCCTGCCTGCCTGCCTGCCTGCCTGCCTGCCTGCCTGCCTGCCTGCCTGCCTGCCTGCCTGCCTGCCTGCCTGCCTGCCTGCCTGCCTGCCTGCCTGCCTGCCTGCCTATCTATCTATCTATCTATCTATCTATCTATCTATCTATCTATCTATCTATCTATCTATCTATCTATCTATCTACATGTGTGTGTTAGTGTGTGCTTGCGTGTGTGTGTACGTGTGAGTATGTGTGTACATATTTTCTTTTGGAAGCAGGCATCAGAATTTCATTTTTTAATGTATGCCAGTATGTTCACAGAAAAAGTGACAATAAAGATTGTCTTGTCTTGTCTTGCCTTGCCTTGCCTTTATTCTCTTTGGATATAAGAGTGAAACTGTGGAATTGTTCAATGGAGATTATGTAAGGATTCCTGTGAGGACACAAAGTTTCCCTACACCTTTCTTTCTTTACTGTAGTCTCTGTTTTCCATTTATTCCTTCAAAGGCTAATCTATTTTTTTCTTTCCAATTGATTTTTGTTATGCATTTCCTTTCCTTTTGGTGCATCATGAACATCTTCAAACTTACCAACCTTGCCTCACTTTTCAAGCCTTGCTTTTCCTATTGTCCCAAATATTATTATTATTAAGAAATATATATTATTTTTATTATTATTTATTAGATTTGTATGCCGCCCCTCTGTGTAGACTCGGGGAGGCTCACAACGGTGATAAAAACAATACATGGTAACAAATCTAATAATTAAAATCTAAAATAACAGTTTTATATTAAAAAGTCTAAAAAGAAAAAAAAAGAAAAAAAACCCCAATAGATAAAATACATACACACAGTCATATCATGCACAAAATTACATAGGCAAGGGGGGGATGTCTCAGTTCCCCCAAGCCTGACGACAGAGGTGGGTTTTAAGGAGTTTACGAAAGGCAAGGAGGGTGGGGGCAGTCCTAATCTCTGGGGGGAGTTGATTCCAGAGGGTCGGAGCCATCACAGAGAAGGCTCTTCCCCTGGGTCCCGCCAGATGACATTGTTTAGTCGATGGGACCTGGAGAAGACCAACTCTGTGGGACCTAACCGGCCAGTGGGATTCGGGTGGCAGAAGGCGGTCTCGTCTTCATACAGTGGTACCTCTACTTAAGAACTTAATTCATTCCGTGACCAGGTTCTTAAGCAGAAATGTTCTTAAGTAGAAGCAATTTTTCTCATAGGAATCAATGTAAAAGCAAATAATGCGTGCAAACACATTAGGAAAGAAATAAAAGCTCGGAATTTGGGTGGGAGGAAGAGGTGGAAGAAGAGGAGGAGGACAGTTGCTGTCGAAGGAAGAAGGTGAGGTTAGGAGAATCAAAAAAATCAAAAACTTTAAGGCTTAAAAATAAAAACCAGGGACTCTGAGGTGGCGAGGAGGAGCATGCGCCTCACATACACCCGGCGTGAGGCTACCTCCCATACACTCCACCAGAGAGAGAAACCCAGGCGGTTGAGAGTGGGGAACCTCCCACTCCTTTGACTGAAAGGCGGCGGCGGCTGCTGCTGCTACCTGCTGCCTCTTCCTTCCCATGCTGAAGGGCTCCCCTCTCCTCTCGCTCATTTGTTTTGAAGCTGGTACCTTTCCTTCACTGCGGTGACTCCTTGGTTTGGCTGAAGTTGAGTTGATCTGGCTGGGCGAAGCGCCCCCTTTTGCGTTTACTCATGCAGATGCTCCGGGAAGCAACCTCGCACCGGATGTATGTGAGGCAACACGAGGGAGTCACCACAGCGAAGTGGTTTATTCCCTCTCCAAGCGCCCAGAGAAAGGAAAACACTCCATTCGCTCTGGGCTGCCAAAGTCTCCTTAAGCACCACCGAAAGGCTCCTCTGGCAGCCTAGAAAATCCCAAGATGGCTGGGATTAAAGGGGAAATGCCTGGAATTAAAGGGGAAATGTTGGGCCTTCGTGCCGCTCTCAAACTTCCTGGGAAATTTTTCCGGGCTCGAGTTCTTAAGTAGAAAATGGTTCTTAAGAAGAGGCCAAAAAACCCGGTTCTTATCTAGAAAAGTTCTTAAGTAGAGGCTTTCTTAAGTAGAGGTACCTCTGTATATGTCACCTGTTTTTGCTGAATTTTTAAAATTAAGGGAGACTAGAATAGTACTGTTTTAGCCTTGTTCTGGCCATCATCAGCTACCCATACCCTTAGTGGGATTTGAGCCTGCAGTTTCTGCCTTGTAAAGCAGAGAATTAATCTCTAGGCTACAGGATCTGATCCCTTCAACTTTCTACCAGGGAAGGGTTATATGTTTTTTTTCCTGTTGGATCACCCTGGTATATTGAAGGAGTGTCACAGCTTCCTTTTTGTCTCTAGGCCCAACCCAGGGCCATTTCCAAGACAGTTAGTTTGTTCATAGCCGACTAACTACTGTATATATAAGCTTTACATTGAAAACCTGGATTGTGGAGGCAATATGCTGGCTCTATTAAAAAGTGCTATTGCTAACATGTTGTAAGCTGCCCTACGTCTAAGGAGAAGAGTGGCTTAAAAATCTAATTAATTGATTAATTAAAAAAACTAAAATCTTTTTAGGGAAAAATTAAATATAAAATAGTGTAACTGCACAAGAGTGCAGATTCTCTTATAAGTAAGGATGTGCCTGTGTTCAGAATTAACCAATCACATCCAAATTTATCTTAAATAAATAATAGGATATACCTGCCATCAATTAAAGTGACTTTGATTAAGCCCATACAAAATTCCATTGTGCTAGTAGGAGTTTTCTGACATTTACTCTGTGCCTCCTACACCAAAAGCCATGGTCAACAAAGGGAACTCATTTTTGGAAGGCATCAGTCAGGAGAAAGATACAAAAAAGTTTCAAAGGTATTGGATATACAGGGGGACACTATGAAGACAGTCAAAGCAGAGAAAATATGGCACAAGGTGACATTACCACAAACTGGATGTACATAAAAAATTATGAAAAAAACCAAGAAATCTGGTCTGATTGCCAGCCAAGAATCTTACAGCAACATTAAAGGGACCAGAGGAATTTCTAGAAAGTATTGATTGTGTACTACAATACCTGACATTTTTCATATATCTGGACTGTGGGGTAGGGTGCAAGATTTACCACCCCCACCCCCCACCACCATCCAACCTTGCTACACTTTGTAAAAACCTACATAAAACCTAACAAAGCAAATGGGAAAATATTATGGTCTGATGAGACCGCGATTGAACTTTTTGGCTATAATCGCAAAAAATATGTTTGGTGCAAAAACAACATTGTGTGCACCACCAAAAATACCCTGTGGCCAAAGTGAAGTGTGGTGGTGGCAACATTAGGTTTTGCAGCTGCTATTCTTCAGCTGGAAATGGGTGGAGGGAATTTTGAATAGGTCCAAATATCAGTCAGTTATGGCACAAAGCCTTCAGCTCTCTGCTAAAATGCTGAAGATGAAGAAGTATTTCACCTTTCTATATGCCAACGATCCAAAGCATCACTCTGAATCAAGAAAATAATGACTTCACCAGTCAGAGCCTGGATCTGAATCCAATTGAAATTCTGTGGAGTGACCTGAAAAGATGGTGCACAGGTGCCCCCCCACTGATAATTTTGGAGCAATTTCGCAGGGAAGTGTTGGCAAAGATTTCCAAGGCAAGATGTACCATATTGTTAGACTCCTATCCCAAAACACTGAATGCTCATAACATTAAAAGGAGTTTCAACAAAGTTTACGGTGTGCATACTTATGCATTCACATTATAGTAAGATTTTTGTCCATTCCCCCCACCCAATCTTTTTTTAGTTGAATTGTACAGCTTATATATTCTTTCTCACTGAATTACTGAGAGTGACTTGGTTAACCATAATCATTTTCCTAGATAAATAAAAATTTATTTTAAAGGTGGAAAAATTCTACAGAGATTTTTAGTATCTTGATCTTATTTGTTTACATTTTAAAAATCCTGGCATTTTAACAGGTAGATTTTCTATATGCAATATAAAGTACATATATTGAGGGGTGAGTTTCATTAAGATTGAATTGCATTTCAGGAAGAAGGGACAGGGAAACAGGTGTTTAGAATTTTTGTTTTGAATCTGCACAGTCAAAAATTATGAAAGTATTTTATGCAAGTGTTAATAGACACTTCTTTTTAGACACAAAATTCAAGAAAGAAAACGGGAAGTCTAGAACTACATTTAATCGAAATCTGACAAATCACTTGTTCTGTTTGGCAGCAAGCATAATTGAAAGTGAACCTGATTACATCAGCTATTAATTTATAAGGGAAGTGTTGATAAATGCCTACATTCAGTGTGTCCACTCGAGGGCCCTAAATTTCTGGTTTCCCAATTTCTACTATTAAAAAATATGAAATAAACAAACCAATTATGTTTGAGCTATGTTTTCACTGTGATTTGAAGGGAGAAATAACAGAAGCTCATTTCTAAAAGACTAAGTAAATACACTAGCTTGATCAGCAATGTGAATCAGTTTCCTGGGAAATCATGATTACTAAAATTTATTTCTTATGGCATAGCAAAATTCAGCATAGCACATAAAATTCATAGAACATATGTATGTATGTATGTATATGTATATGTACATACACATATTATGTATCAAAATAAAGAAGACCAGGGCACTGAATTATTTTAAAAACACACAATGCAAGTGATGAATAAAATAATGAATAAAATTAAATTATGTAGGAGTGGTTACTTTAATTACGTAGGAGTGGTTACTTTAAGATGAGATGGTTCTTTAACCATCATTAAAATTAATGGGATTTGCATCAAAAAAAAATTGCCAAAAAAATATAAGCATTTATATCTAGATTATGCTGTATATCCAGTACATCTGAAAGGACAGATAATGCAAATAATGAAATATGCATTGATATTGGGCATGAGAGAGAATGTCATTTTCTTGGATTTTGGTATATTTGGGTACCAAATAATTAGGAGACCCTGTTTAATTCTCAAATTCTCAGCTAAGTGCAGAAATCCAAATAAAGTGGTCTCAAATAGAAGACTGCCTAGCTTCAACACATCCAGCAAAGAGTTTACCACTTTGGGTAATTAGGTCTGCTGTACGGAAACATTTTTAAATAATTAAATTTGCCTTCCCATCCCAAACTTTGTTGCTAGCATCTTATTTATAATGACTTATGATAATGAATCCTAAATTTGGAATAAAAAATAGGTTTTGAACTTCTACTATGTAACACTTTCCTGGTTTATTTGATGTGTGTTTCCCTCCTATTTTTCTCAAGGCAAGGCTAAATATTCCCAGTCCTTTCTTTTTAAGATTTCATTTGCAATCTTCATTATCCTTCTACTCTTAAAGACCCATTTTTTGTCTTGTGAAGGGAAGATTCCACTCAAATGCTTCCTTTAGAAAGCTATTTTATCTAGAAATATAAACATGTGAAAACTGCTCATAAGAATGGGAAATTTAAAAAACACAATATTGTACACTATTTGCACCTCATTTCAAGTCAAAAAGTCCAGTTATTTTTTTTAAAAAGCAAGTCATCTTCCTGTCAACTATGAGCTAACTTAAGCTAAGGTTCTAAACTTAATAGATCTCTGAGTTTAAAGTAGCCATCATTGGAGATTTATGGAAATTGAAATTCATAAGCAAGGCTTATTATAAATTTTAGCTTCCAATCTGTGCAAACCCTCCCCAAATTGTGTCTGCTCCAACATAAGATGGGAGAGTAAGCCTGAAACTTTGATTAAAAAGCAGCATTGAGCTGTGGGAAAGAGTAGTGCGTGTACTTTAGCTGAACTGTGTGGCTTTGGCCAAATGTGTAAAACAACCATAAAAATAAAAAGAACCCAATTTGTTCTTCCAGTATTCTTAAGATCTGCATTCACTGAGTGAATGATAAAACCTATTAGTAGTCCTAGTAATCTAGTATACTTTTTCCACAAAAATATTCACACTTTAAAAATTGAGTAGTATGTGGTTTGGTAGTGTTTGAACATGGAGATATAAAGGTTCTGCACAGATTTTTATTAATATGTTTAAAGGACAAATTATTTGTCCAAAGAACACTCCTTTATGTTAAAAATTATCCTCCCCAAAGTTCTGTGATTTATTTTATTTTTCATTTTCCCTGTAGAAAAGGGCCAAAAAGTTATAGATATATATGGACATATACTATGATTGGTTTCTGAAATAAACTATTATAACGCTACCTGTGTTAGAGGATTTTTATTTTTCTCTCCTTTAAAATATATGTCTTTTTATTTGTATATACCTTGCAATTAATGTAGTGTTGCACTATATCCTGCTTTTGGGGGAGAATTTTAATGATGTCTAAACCTTTTCTGAAATATTCTCAAGCCATTCTTATTCCTATCCCATTGTGGAGCCATTACTGCTGGGTTGCATTATTACAGACTGAAATGGAATTGTATTGATGGTTTCTCCACTGCTGAAAGGATATTCAACATTCAGTATAAATTTGTTTCCATCTCTCAAGCATCTCTTCTCAGCTAGCATATTGAATATAAAAATCTGCCCTTAACAAACAGACTAAGTTATACATTGGTATGGTATTAGATGGCTTAATACAAGGTTGAATCCTAAATATGCAAAGCTACATTCATAAACTAAAATATGGCAATTTTACATTATGTAGAAAATATCAATATTATTAGTAAATAGCAGGAGGGAATTTTTTAAAAAGTCAAGGTGTATTTTTCTTTTTGGAAAGCACTAAGTAATCTGATCAGACAGAGGAGGATAGCATCAGCAGTAAAAAAAAGATGGAAAATAGATTTGTTTAGCAGTTCTTCATGCTAAAAGAGAGGAGGAGAGAGATAATAAAGTAAGCAGAAGCAAACACATGATGATGATATCAGGTTTCCTGAAAAAGAAGAGGGTGGAAGCTACCACATTTTGCAATAGACAGTGTTTCCTAGCGACTGCAGAAAGAAACAGGTTGCTAAGTAACCTGGGGGATATGCAGGCAACAGGACTGGCCACACAGAATCCAGAAATCAGCCATAAAAGGTCGGCTCCCTATTTCAATTTTCTGGTTGCCATGGAGATTATATATAAGCAATGGATCCCAAGTTAAGAAACATGATTTAAACATATTTTCCTTTACTTCTTTTTTTCCTATATATCCTAGATATTTAACCAGGAAGCCAGCATATACTAATTTTTTATCCCCCTACTGAATAACATTATTTTGAAAAACCATACTGACAAGACTAAACAACACTAAACATAAACTCAGTGCTATGCTTTTCTTTATCTGCATTATATAGAATACTACTTGAAAAAATGTAAATGCACTGAATTAGAAAAACAGTAGGATTATTATAATCCCTCCCCAAAATTCAACTTATCATGGAACAACAGCCAATCAACATTTGAATGTAGTTCATTGGATCCATGGTATGTTCATTTTTTGGACATCACATCTATTTTCCTAAATTATCTTTTTTTTCCTTTTTGTCTTTTGCTAGTTGCAGTCTGATTTACTATTTGTGCAAGACCCACAGAAAACTATCTGACCAATCAGGCGTTTACAGTGGGAGTGTCCCTCTGACCTTCCTCCCAATCAGCTTAAAGCTCTGTTGGGAGAATTGGCACTAGACTTATGGTTGGGAGTCACCATAACATGAGGAACTGTATTAAGCGGTTGCGGTATTAGAAAGGTTGAGAACCACTGGTCTAGAGACTTATATAAAATTTGCTTATACCACAAGGTGTTTGTGCCATGATCATGTTTTAAAAGATCATAGATTCATAGAAATGAATCTATCTCTTCTACTTCTACTGCTTATGGAAATAAATTGAAGCAAGGAAACAAATATTATTGATCATTTATTCATCAGTGTCTACCCTGCTACCTATTGCAAAGACATTACTTTTAACTTTCCTTTTGCAATACAATTGCATACAGAACCAATGGTACATCACAATCTGTTCAGTTTCATGGGCTTAATGCAATGCACTATAAAGCATTGTGGCTTTTATAGGAAACCATTGTTTTTAATATTCCATCTTAGCATCATGTATGAATCCAGATGGTCACACTAGAAATAGCTTGCCTCTCTTGTCTTTAAAAAAGTTGCCTATGGGAATCCATATTGACAGCTTAATGCTTAAAACTGCTTAGTCCTCGAGATTTAGAGATGTGAAAAGATTTCTAAAGCATATATAGTTAATCAAATCTAGGATTAGCACAGAATAGTTTGCTTTATTTTTCTGAATCAAAAATAAACAATATTTTATAGCCTTAGGTGGTCAATTGAGATGGAGATACAAAATAAGTAAAATAAGATAATCCATATTCTGGTTAAGCAGAGCATTTGTGTACTGTATATGTGTATATCCTGAGAGCCCTGTGTGATATAATAAATAATTACTGGCCTAGGACTTGGGAGAACTGTGTTCGAATCCATCTTTAACCATGGAAACTCACTGGATGACTTTGATCCATTCTGGGTAATTTGATATTAAAAGATCCTACTTCCAGCATCTCAGAACTTTCAAAATCTTAGTATAGATTGTAGTGGATTGACTGTAGAATTGAATTGGCAGTCATCCAGACTAGCATGGCCACTGCAGAACCTGACTGCAATTGCTGCAAGCCAACCACTTAGAAAGGCTTAACACATCTTGGGAGAGATAAGATCTATTCCTGCAGCTCATTAGTAGTGGATGGCTCATACTGGTAAAGGCAAGCAGAGCGTTCAGATCTGCCCTCTCCATCCTATTTTACAAGTTGCTCTTGTAAAGCTTTTTGAAGAGAAATCTTTGTGTAAACTTTAAGAAACATATAATCTTCATGTCATATATGGATTTTCAATAACCACAGAAGCATGCTTGATGAAACTGATGTAAATGGGCACTAAACTTTTTATGTATATTTTCTTACCAGCTGAGGGTAGAAAGGATTTGTCTAAAAAAAAGCTTATTGCATTTATGTCCAGCTTTTTTAAAAAAAAACTAAAAATTTATTGCTCCGTCAAATCCAGCCATTTTACCATCAATTTTCAATGGATGATCTAAGATTGCTCTGCATTACACAAAATGATAGCTAAGATACTAATAATTATTATACTGTAACTTGCAAACCTAGAAACTGAGGCTTGTAAATTATACTTAATTTATCAAATTTTGAAACTGCCCATTTCTCTTGCAGATGGAATTATGTTACAATTTAACACATACTAACTTACTCAATGGTGATTTATGCAATAAATCACAAACAATTAAATAATGACAGTTCAAAATAGTATAATATCAAATAAACTTGGATTTAATTACATTTTATAAATGTTTAGGACTGTGTTACTGAAGAAGAAAAAGAAAAATGGAATGCAGTGAAATGCAGATATATGCAACAAATGGAATGCAATCAAATTCAGATGCATGCAACAAACAAGATAATTACACCCATCAACTTTTTTGGCTTTAGCCAGTATGCTAAGTCAAAACATGGTTTGCTTGTTATTTATTCTATGATATATATTCAACCAAATATATATTTTAAATTAAACCATGGGTTGGCATGTTCTATAAATACAGCTTAAGAAACGCAAACGTAAGGGCCATTCTTTATCAAGTGGACCAGCTGAAATTGAAGCCTTATTTGAAAAGAAACCGTCACAAAAACAACATATATGATAGAAAAAAATGTGTTCTTTCTGATGAAATAAAAATGAAGGTGATTGAAGTTGAGAAAACAGAGAGCGATAGAAAAAAACATGCTCTTTCTAATGAAGATAATTGAAGGTGATAAAACAGAGTTCTCTTCAATCATCTTCACTTTTATTTCCTTAGAAAGAGCATGGGGAGGGGGAAATTATTGATGCCCTCGGAGAGAGTCCGTAACTGGGGCATCCTATTCGATCCACAGCTGACTTTAGAACATCATCTTTCAGCTGTGGTGAGGAGGGCGTTTGCACAGGTTTGCCTGGTGTACCAGTTGTGGCCCTATTTGGACAGGGAGTCCTTGCTCACAGTCACTCACACCCTTATCACCTCGAGGTTTGACTACTGCAACGCTCTCTACATGGGGCTATCTCTGAAGAGTGTTCAGAAACTTCAGATCGTGCAGAATGCAGCCGCACAAGCAGTCATGGGTCATCCCACATATGCCCATGTTTCGTCAACACTCCACAGCCTGCACTGGTTTCCAATTAGTTTCTGGACACAATTCAAAGTGTTGGTGATGACCTAGAAGGCCCTATGTGGCATCAGACCAGAATACCTATGGGACCACCTTCTGCCTCATGAATCCCAGTGGCCAATTAGGTCCCACAGAGTTGGCTTTCTCCGGGTCCCATTGACTAAACAATGTTGTCTGGTGGGGCCTAGGGGAAGAGCCTTCTCTGTGGCAGCCCCAGCCCTCTGGAATCAACTCCCCCCGGAGATTCGAACTGCCCCCATCCTCCTCGCCTTCCGCAAGACCCTGAAGACCTATCTATGTCACCAGGCATCGGGCAATTAATGTATCCCCTTTTCTGACCATTAAGAGTTATGTGTGGTTATGACTGTATAGTATTGATTGTTTTTTAAGATAGTGGGTTTTTAGTTATAATTTTAACCATTAGATTTGTATTGTGCTGTTTTATTGCTGTTGTGAGCTGCCCCGAGTCTTCGGAGAGGGGCGACATACAAGTCTAATAAATTATTAATTATTATTATTATGTTTTTTTCTATTATATATATATGTTGTTTTTGTGATGGTTTCTTTTCAAATAAGGCTGCAAATATCAGTCTAGTGGACATCTGGTCCACTTGACAAAGAATGACCCATAGGAAAACTCTGGGTACATATTATAAAGCATTTATTAAGTATTATTTTTCTCTTAAAAGAATGTTGATTCAAGTTAATTCTGTATGTTGTTGCCCAAATTCCTGCCTGACATCAACAGATGCAAAATGCATTTAACTGCCAACCCAAGCAACTATTATAACATAGGATGACAGTCTCCTAATATTATCATTAAGCCTGCTGTTGGCTTATCTAAAACACATAACTAAGACTTGGTTGGTTTACCACTAAATGTTAGGGTGTGTTTTCATACAATTGTACTTTAGGATTTAATCAGAGTTTTCAAATAGCATGAAAAATTTCAAATAAGCAAATCACATTTTGAATAAATACAGTATATTGTCTCAGGCAAGATATAATTTTAATGATATTTATTCAGAAATAAATCTCCCTGATTTAAGTAGGTTATTTTGAGGTTAATATATGGAACTGCAAGCACAGTTATTTTGGACTTAGTAATCAGTATAGGGACTTACAACTTTCTATCATGAACATATGATTGTATTTTAACTTGTGTAGTTAGTGTACTACAAAGCAAGTTTGTTTATAACATATTTATTCAACAAAAAAAAATTACAAATTTGAATGAACAAAATGAAAAAACTAAAATATGATAGTGATGATAAGCACTTAAGTGCACTTATGCACACATCCTTAGGAACTTTTTACATATGTGATGAGGTCCACAAAAATTAAGTTAGAATTAAAACTAAAAGTTAGTAGCTGAGACAACTGAATCAGGTAAGATATTCCAGACTTTAACAACTCTGTTACAAAATCTGATTTTTTTTTTACAATCAAGCTTAAAGTAGTTTACATTTTATTTTATTTATTTTATTTATTAGATTTGTATGCCGCCCCTCTCCGTAAGAGTTTAAGTTTAATGACATTGTTTGCATGTGTTACATTGTGATTAAAATTTAAAAAATCATTTAAGGTAAGATGTTACTATGTCCAATTTTGTATACAATATCTAAATCTGACCACAATCATTGCAGTTCTAAACTATCCAAATCAAGAACTGATGATTAATCTCTATAGTCCACATTTAAAAAAAATTTTTTTTTAAATTCTATTTTCCATGAAACATTTCGAAACTATGTGTATACTTTGCCTCGAAGCAAGATTATCTTACTAGATTACCCTATGGTCAGCTGAGATGCAGTAGATTGATAGAAATGATTAAACATGGATTTAAATTAGATTTCTTTAAAGTAGGCTGAATAGCATCTCAAATAGAAGCAGATAACAGCAGGCAGAATATCCCTTTTCTAAGTAAAGCCATCACGAACGATGGGATGTGTCATAGAATCAAAAATAGTTCATACCTTTATTATTGACTCTTTCCAAGCCAGAACCATGTGGAGCATAAATTTCATAAACTATAATTTTCCAAGAATTATGAAAGAGGGATGTGGGTAGAATAAGATTTGTTAATTTTTTAAAACAATTAATCTTTTGTCAACCAAATTTATTTTAATAATAAGGAAAAGATTCAAATTATTCTATATGACATTGCTAGGAGGATAAACTAAAAATCAAACAGGCCACATGCCTATAGAGCAGTGTTTCCCAATCTTAGCAACTTGTAGCTATCTGGACTTCAACTCCCAGAATTCCCCAATTAGCAAATGCTGGCTGGGGAATTCTGGGAATTGAAATCCAGACCTCTTCAAGTTGCCAAGATTGGGAAACACTGCTGTAGAGGGCGTTGAAAATATTACTAGCAACAACACTGCATGAGTACAGTATATGAAATATTAGAATACACAATGAGAAATGATGGATTAGAATAGAAGTTGGAAATGAAAATTGCTGAAAATTCAAAGGATTGTTAAAGTTGAAAGGCTTTCTAAGTTATATTGGGAATTTTCTAGCAGACTTACAAGGTTTAAAAGAGAAATAAATTCATACATTAAATTTTATTAAATACAAACAAAGCATTAAGCAAAAAACCTTAGCTGCCTGTTCCCCGTTCTCATTTGGAGAAATAAAGGACACTACCTCCTACAGAGTAGCAATGCAAATCCAGCAGGAAAGCTTTGAATCTTTTAAGGAAACTGAGCTAGACAACCAACACAACCAATGTAAACTCCTGACTAGTATAATAGAATAATAATAATAATAATAATAATAATAATAATAATAATAATAGGCTTAGGAATTCTGGGAATTTAAGTCTACAAGTCATAAAAAGGTCATAGTTTCCCATCCTGATCAACTTGCTCCCCTATTATCCCTGTTGAAAAGTATTTTGGAGTAAAATTGGACCAAAGAATAGGGTGGCAAAATCAATGCTTAAATTATGTGTAAATGAGGAGCCTCAGTGGCCACCTTCAAGTCATCAGCGCTAGGGTTGGTCTACTCCACAGCAGAATACTATGACTGTGGTATGTCTTAACAGATCCATACTAGGAAGTTAAGATGCTCAATACCATGAGGATGATAAACAGATGTATTAAAAACACTCTGATTCAAAATTCAGGAAACCCACACTGGCACTTGCATAACATCTGCCTAACAACTTTAACACTGATTACCAATGGAAAGTGAAATGGGTTGCTGAACACCCACATATGAAGACATATAAATAACCTCACAAAAAAGGTGTCCGGCTTTAAACGACTATGTCAGCAATGGACAGTCCTGAATAGGATCGATACCTTATACAGCATCTTCCAGTACTCTCTGTATAAATGGGGCACAGTATGCTTCCTTCAGTGTGACTGCAGAGTCCCACATTTGCTGTAGATCACATTGTCACACAGTCACCGACTGTAAATTGAGGGCATATACTAATCCAAAATCTGTTTTTTAAATATAAACTATACTGGGCTTTAGTGGTTTGTTGGCCTAGATCAGTGATGGTGAACTTTATTTCTCTGGGGTGCCGAAAGAGCGTGTGCGCATACTATCATGCATGCATGAGCGCCCACGCCCATAATTCAATGCCTGGGGAGGGCAAACACAGCTTCTCCTACCCCCCAGAGGCCCTCTGGAGGCTGGAAATGACCTGTTTTCCAACTTCTGGTGGGTCCAGTAGGCTCATGTTTCACTCTCCCCAGGCTCCAAAGGCTTCCGTGGAGCTGGGTGCAGATAAAAACACCTTCCCTCATTCCCCTGGAAGCTCTCTTGAAGCCAAAAACGCCCTCCCAGAGCTTCTGTGTGAGTCAAAAATCAGGTGTCCAGCACACACATGCATGTTGAAGCTGAGATTGGCAAAGGCTCAAGTGCCAGCAGATATGGCTCTGCGTGCCACCTGTGGCACCCGTGCCCTAGGTTTGTCATCACTGGCCTAGACATAGGTATTTTTAACATTTATATTTTATTGGATTCTACTAACCTAGATGAAATATTAATATATATTGCTAATCCATGTATGATATGGCATATGCTAAATAAATACATTCTCATTTGGAATAGACAATATAATGAGGAACTGGAAGGATGCTTTCATTCTTATTTGCACTGTGTTTATTAGTATGTCTATACATGTCGTTTTACAAATTTGGTATGAAATCCTGGCAGTTGGCAAGCTAGTTGATCAATATCAATAATTTGGAAGGCACGAAATTCAAATTTTCACCATTTCAGGTCAGTATTAATTTCTCCACCAAAGGAAATGCTTTGGCCAGTTTTCTACCTTTGGATCGTTCGTGAATGACAGTTACCAGAGTAGACATTTATGTACATGCATATCTGTAGGGTATACAGAACCAAAATTACAAGATATTTCTGTAACAGGCCTCGGGTTATCGTTCGCCTCCGCGCTATTTTTTTATTTTTTTTTACGAAGGCGTTTATGAGTTCCCGCACAAAGGCTGACCAATTTACGGCCGGATAAGTACAAACACCCACCCAAGGAATCGCCTCCGCTGCCACCCACACCGCCTGCGGAGAGGCGGGGGTGGGAAAGGGGCCCTGTTTTGCGCATGATGACGAGACCAACAGATGACGAAGACAACAGCTGCTCTAGTATCAACGCGTGAACTGCGGACAGTTAAGTAAGCCTCGGCCCCGCCCTCCTCCCTGCGAGGCGCGGGTCCTCAAGCGCCTCTTCCGAGCAGCTTGGGCTCTTCGATTGGCGCATAAGGCTTGTTGTTGACTCAGACATTCAATACACGAGAGTTCCGGACTCCTCCTTCGATACGGTAATAATAATAGAAGAAATCCATCTCTGTTGTGACAGCCTATCTCAATTACAGCAGGCATACAGCACACAGTCGCCTCTACGAAAAACATGAATGCAAACAGCAAACCCCAATCGCTTCTATCGCTGATGCGGCTATCTAGTTTGGGTAATGGTGCATAAGTGCACCAGCGTGTCTTCCGTCCCGTCCTAATGTTTCTTTTTTACTAGCATCATATATGAATATTATTATATCTTTATATATCACCAATATGTACTTGACAAAACAAATAAATAATGAAACGTCTGCAACAAAACGAAGTTCAAAGAGCCCCTCATGTCAACCCCGAGCTGCAGATATTTTCCTTTATTGATATGAATGTTTATTGGCTCATTTTAAACTTAAAAAAAAGAAAATCCTAATTCACAGTAATCAGTCAGTGAAATAACTTCCTCGCTAAAATTTTACTTCAAGAAAATCAACAATCTGCTTGCGAGGCGAATTAAAGATGGCTTCTCTAAGGAAAAGCAATTAAAAAAAAAAGATTATCTATAATTTCCTATCTCTATGGTGCTTTACCATCACAGCATAGTGCGCACGCTCGCTCGTTCTCTATTCCCTAAACCGGAACTATGGGGTTGCTAGGAAACGGGTAGACGCTACCCGACGGCTTGGAGAGAAAGAAAGCGCGAACGCGCTCGAGGCAGGCGGACCAAAAATAGGAAGGTGAGAGATTTCTTGGCGAACAGTCGTTCTCAGCTCATAGTTATTTAAATACGAAAGGGTTATATGCCCCTCCCCCTTTTCGATTGCGAGATTAACTTTTACATATACAGTTTGCTTACTATTATGGATGCTATTCCATTTCTGGCGATGGCCGCCGCAGTTTTTATATCTTTATGACTCGCTTGTGAAAGACATCTCTTCCCCCCCCCCCTCTTACATTCTGTTCCCAGTATCATTGGAGAATTCTTACGGTTTATTTAACAATAACAGACTTAAAAACCGAGACACACAGGTACATATATCCCTAGTTAAAATGTGACTAACTAAATGTCTACGAAGTAAACATAGACATTTTTGACACTTTTTACCTTCTCTGTAATATTTGTATCTATATTAAGGGAACTGAAGCCACTGGAAACTATCACCTGATGATCCTGCCTGGGGAAAGGGTTTATGATTAGACAGTTAACCTGTTTCATTTTGTGTTGTGCTTTCAGTCAGTTTTGACTTTTGGGAATCAGTCAGGTAAGTCCCTGTATTCTTGGCATAATTTTAAAAAGAGGTTTGCCACTGTCATCTTCTTAGGACTGAGAGTGGACTAGCTCAAAATCACCTAGTTGGTTTTGGGCCTAAGGCAAAACTAATGATCTCCCAATTTCTAGCCAGTCAAGCATTTAACCATTCCATCAAATTATATCTTTTTATTAGGACCATCCAAAATAAATAAAATTCACCCAAATATAACATAATATAAAAGACCATGAAAGAACTACATGATCTATGTAGATTTAATATAATAATACAGGTTTTATTTATTTATTTATTAATCAGATTTGTATGCCGCCCCTCTCCGCAGACTCGGGGCGGCTCACAGCAATCGCCATACAATGTAAACAAATCCAATATTTAAATTAATTTTAAAACACCACAAGTTAAAACCAATCATACACACTAGCATACCATACATAAATTTTATAAGCCTAGGGGGGAAGGAACATGTCAATTCCCCCATGCCTGACGACAGAGGTGGGTTTTAAGGAGCTTACGAAAGGCTAGGAGGGTGGGGGCAACTCTGATATCTGGGGGGAGTTGATTCCAAAGGGTCGGGGCCGCCACAGGGAAGGCTCTTCCCCTGGGTCCCGCCAAACGACATTGTTTAGTTGACGGGACCCGGAGAAGGCCAACTCTGTGGGACCTAACTGGTCGCTGGGATTCGTGCAGCAGAAGGCGGTCCCAGAGATATTCTGGTCCGGTGCCATGAAGGGCTTTATAGGTCATAACCAACACTTTGAATTGTGACCGGAAACTGATCGGCAACCAATGCAGACTGCGGAGTGTTGGTGTAACATGGGCATATTTAGGAAAGCCCATGATTGCTCTCGCAGCTGCATTCTGCACGATCTGAAGTTTCCGAACACTTTTCAAAGGTAGCCCCATGTAGAGAGCATTACAGTAGTCGAGCCTCGAGGTGATGAGGGCATGAGTGACTGTGAGCAGGTTTTAAAAAGATTAAGAGAAGCCTAGAGCGCCGCTGGAGGAAGACAAAAAATTACTCGATTGGACATGCTTTAGAGCTACAAAGGTCAACCTTATGGCAGTAAGAGCAGCAAACATCATTATTTCTCTGCCCTTATTGTATCCTCACAATGTTACTTAGTGAGCCTATTCCAGATCATCTATTCTTTACTGGAACGGGTGGGGGTGGGGTAGGGGATAATAATTTTCAGGGCCATTGAGAGGAATTTGTTTAACAACTGACAAACATTTGGATTCATTCCCAGTTAGATCTCATGCATGAAGCAATTCTATGTGAGATACTTTGGGGCAAGGTCTTCCACTGTTATCTGGGAACCATTTGACCCATTGGACCTGAGAAAGTGGACCAGATCCTTAATGCTGCTGAAGACTACTACAATATCTTTTTTAATCAAAATGCAGAGAGTAATGTACCACTAATAATTATGAAAACAAAAAAAACCAAAAATTACCCATAAAAATAAGGAAACTCCAATCCCCCCAAAAATTCCTTTGGTGAAAACCAAAACTGGCTATGTTGCTAACTTTAAAAGCTGCTACAAAATCTAAGCCACCAATTAAAGACTGAATGTATCAATTTTCACATCAATTAAGGAAAAAACCTGTGCACAAATTCCACATGTGCCTTCTACATCTTTGTATACATCCCACCCATCAAAGGACCAAATGGTAAATAATATAATGATGAAGCTGTTAAAGCCAACCTCTTTAATAAATTCTTCGGCTCTGTCTTGGTAAACAGCAATAGCTTATGCCCAATATTTCCTAGCCCCAAACAATTTCAACAATCTAACACAAATCGATTTTACAGAAGATACTGTTGGAAAAGCATTACACAACCTAAAACCATCTCTATCCATTGGACCTGACAGTCTATGTGCATATTTCTTTTAAAAAGCTCTCCGCAACCATAGCAGAACCTCTAAGCATAATTTTAGAAAAATCCTTTCAGAACTAGTCTCTTACCCAAGTTATGGTCACTAGCTACACTCATCCCTATCTTCAAAAAAGGAGATTCAAGTAACGTGGAAAATTACAGACCAATGTCTTTATGTTGCATCACCTGCAAAGTCATGGAATCAATCATAAATCAATCCATCACTCTTCACCTAGAAACTAACAACCTACTCTAACTAACACTTTGGTTTTAGAAAAAAATTATCCACTAACCTGCAACTCCTATACTGCAAAAACATATGGACTTCACAACTCGATCACGGTAAATCAATAGATGAAATTTACATAGACTTTTGTAAAGCCTTTGATTCAGTAGTACACGGCAAACTATTTACAAAAACTAAAATCTGGTCCCCTTCATGATTGGATAACTGTGTGGTTGTCAAACAGACAACAAATGGTTAAAATTCTGCACCAACACTATTTATTCTTTACATAGTGATCATATTAGAGTGATACCTCGTCTTACAAACCTCTCATCTTACAAACTTTTTGAGATACATACAAACCTGGGGTTTAAGATTTTTTTTGCCTTTTCTTCCAAACTATTTTCACCTCACAAACCCAAGCCACCGCCACTGGGATGCCCCGCCTCCAGACTTCTGTTGCCAGCGAAGCACCCGTTTTTGCGCTGCTAGGATTCCCCTGAGGCTCCCCTCCATGGGAAACACCACCTCTGGACTTCCGCGTTTTTGCGATGCTGCAAGAGAATCCCAGCAGCGCAAAAACAGGCGCTTCTCTGGCAATGGAAGTCTGGAGGTGGGGTTTCCCAGTGAGGGGAGCCTCAGCAAAATCGCAGCATCAAAAAAACACGGAAGTCTGGAGGTGGGGTTTCAAGGACTTCCGTGTTTTTGTGATGCTGCAATTTCGCTGAGGCTCCTCTCGCTGGAAACCCTACCTCCGGACTTCTATTGCCAACGAAACACCCATTTTTGCTCTGCTGGGATTCTCCTGCAGCATCAGTCAAATTTCTCATGTACTCCAAATTGTTAAAATACAGTACAAAATCTTTAATAGTAGGCTTTAGTTGTATATTCTTTTATTCATGTTTGTCCCTAGTATCCACATATTAAAATGGCCACTCCTTAATTTCCAGTCCTTGTTTTTCCCTTAAACTTTTAAAGTATTTGTTTTACCTTTTCTTTGGCAATATCGCTCACCCACCTTCATTTCTTCACATCTCCAGCACTTATCCCCGAGTCTGCGGAGAGGGGCCGCATACAAATCTAAATAAATAAATAATAAATAAATAATAAATTATCATGAGATTTCCTTTCCAGATGACTTCCAACTCGCAGTTTAAATCCATTCGATTGTGACCTCTTTAGCTAGGGACGACATAAAAGTCATCTCCCGTCACCACCAGCTGAGGAGACTGTTCCGGCTCCCTGGGGGGGTGTTGCCACGGGCGATGCTCCTCTTCTTCACCACCCCTTCAGGGTGGTTCTGACCTGGCTCTAAGTGAGTCAGGTTTCCCAATAACGTGGGTTTCGGGGTTGTCCTGCAGAACAAGGGAAAGTCTGTGGTACTGTGGCATTTGGCCACGCCCTTTCATCCTCTCAACAACTATCTTGTGGCATGCCACAGGGTTCAATACTTTCTCCACACCTTTTTAACATCTACAATGCACAGCCTTCCATTTCTGCTGGCAGAGGCCTTCAGGAGGCCATTGCAGCTGAAAATGGAGCTCGGGAAGGGTGCATGTGCCCCTCCTGAGCTCTGTTTTCACTTGCAGAGTGCTAGCAAAACAAACTACTAGTCCTGAGTTGCCTTGAGAAAGGGGGGCATAGAAATCTAATAAATAAATAAATAAATAATAAAAGTGGCATTGAGGAGATGAAAGTGCATGGCCAAATGCTGCAGTGCCACAGACATTCCCTCGTTCTGTAGGGCAACCCCGAAACCCACATTATCAGTATCACAAGCCAAGGAGACATCGAGAAATGTTTTCCCTTTTGCATTCAAGCCTCCAAAAGGGACAGGAAAGGAAAAGAGGAAAGACAAAGAAAAAGAAAGAAAGATGGGAAGAGAGCAAGGAAGGGAAAAAAAGGAAGAGAGGGAGAAAGGAAAATGAAGAAGGAAAGAAAAGGAAGAAAATGGAAAAAAGGAAGGAAACAAAGAAAAAGAAAGAAAGAAAGGCAAATTAAAATGAGAAGGAGGGAAGGTCTGAAGGAAGTCCTGCCTTAGCACTTGGCCCCAGCAGCCCTACTGCCCTTTTGCGACCCCCTTGTCTCCTCCTCCTGACCTCTTCTGGTGATGTCTCATCCTATCGCTCAAAATGTTTTCAAGGCTGGGTCATCTTGTGTGGAGAGGGAGTGGGCCTCCCTCTGACCCCCACACTTTGCCCTGTTGCACATATCATGAACAATCTATCCAAGGAGAGCAAGAACAGTAGCAGCAGCCTCAAGGAGGAGGCAAACGCAGCTGGGCACTTCATTGGGCAAATGGGCTGGTTTGGGCTGATGTCCTGGGAGTTGGTGGGCTGGGCACTTGCCCTGCACTGCCTAGGGCTCTGGGTAGCATATGCCTTCCATGTAGCCTGAGAGGGATGGCGATGCTTCTCTGGAGGACAAGAGTTTAACACTGTCCCTGGTGTCATCTTCTTCCACTGGAGACAGTGGATCCCCCCGAGTGCTGCCTGTACCATCAAGGCACCTGTGACATGAGTTGTGTAGAGCTTGCCATGCCCTCCCCCCAGGTCAAACACAACCCTGGTGCAGCTCAGTGAAATGGAGTTTGACACTCCTGATCTAATGAATCTGTCACCATGGGTTGAAGTATCTGAAGTATTTGTACCCATGATCACCCTAGTGATGTTGCTGTTTTCTTGTGGTGCCTGGAGGCTGTGGGATCTTGAAAGGGAGACAACAGGATTTGATTGAACCCTAGCTTTGGATGCATGGAGCCCCAAAATCTGGAACTCCAGTTGGTCTCCTCCTCTCCCTCCCTCCCCCTCATGGCAGTGTTGGCCTCTTGCTGGGGAGCGGAAGGGTCCATTGCTTGGAGGTCAGCGCAGCTCCTGCTCCTTGTCATGATGTCCTTTGTCGTGGGACCAAACACCACTTCTATTTTCTCTCCTTCCTTCTGTTACCTCCCCCCTACCCTTCACAGCAAACCGGTAGGATGAGACTTCCTAGACCAGCATTTGTTTCTGAGAAAGTCTTTGAGGACATGCCTTTCATGCCCAGATGCCCTCCCATCTTTGCCGGGCACCAGAGTCTCGGGCCGTCCCCAGGAACAGTGCTTTTTGCTGTGAAGGAGTCTCAAAAGCCTCCTGAGGAGGTTTAAAGCAGGGCCTGAAAGATCCCCCCCCCATTTTTAAATGGGGAATCCAGCAGTCAAAAGAGATGCAAGCTCAAAGACTTCCTCAGAAACAAAAGCCGGTCTAGGAAGTCTCAGAAATAAAAACCAGTCTAGGAGTGTTGAGACAATGGGAGGAGTCGTGAAACTTCGGAGAGGGGGGGTTGTCTTGGCCGAAGGGTGAAAAGGCAAGATGGGATGGAGCCGAGTGCTTGGCAGCACGTCTCTCCAACACACCTGGGATCCAGACCCTTCAGCACAGTCCCTCCAATTTAGGAAACTGCTCCAGGACGATCCCTTTTTTATTTTTTTATTGGCCAAGTGTGATTGGACACACAAGGGAGGAGAGATAAACAAATGAGAGTGTGAAGGGGGAGAGAGAGGGAGAAGACAAAGAAATGAGAGAGACCTGGAAAGAGAGAATGAGAGAGAAGGAAAAGAGAGAGAAAGAGAGAAAAAGAAGTGGAGAGAAAGAAAGAAAAGGGAGAGGGAGGGAAAGAGAAGTGGAGAGGAAGGGAGGAAAGGAAGGAAGGAAGGAAGGAAGGAGAAATGGAAGGAACAAAGAATGAAGGGAGGAATGGAGGAAGGAAGGAGAAATGGAGGGAACAAGGAAGGAAGGAAGGAAGGAAGGAAGGAGGAAGAATGAAATGAAAGGAAGGAAAGAGGAAGGAAGGACTTTTGGGGGGGGGTGTTAATTTTTTTTTAAAAAATTCTCTCAACATACATTTAAACAGTACAGTGTACCATCTAATTTTCCATGAATAAAATGTGGTATTTTATTAGTAACTAATATCAATCATCAAAAAAGTTGCAAAAGTTTTTTTTTCTAATTTTGTCATCCAGTTACGTACATTTTCTTTTAATTAAATTCCCTCCTTAATGTTCCTTCAAGAAGTACAACAATTATATTTCTAGCTTAACCATTATGCCAAAGTGCTTCCTTCCTTTCTTTATACATTTTTCTATAAACCAAGAAAACCTTGTATAGCCAATCAGATGTTAACCAAAGCAAATTAAAAACAAAACATAAACATATACGAATTACAGACTTCTTCCCCCCTCTAAATGGTACATTTACCTAATCCCAAAGTTAAAAATTATTTCAGCCCATCTAACACTTAGCCAATTAATACTTATCTACATTTCTTACTTAATTATTAATCTTAAATTTCAGTCAATTTGAGAAAAGAAAAAAAGGGGGGGATTCTAAATATTCTCTATTTTCAATCAATTAAAAATCATTAACATCATTAATCCCCCCCAACAATTCTAAATTAAATTTCATTTATGCATTAATCCAAATCAGTATCACCTACTACATATCTTATTATAATTAATACTTCTAACTTTATTAAAACAGATCAGCAATTCCTAAATCTCAATAGAAAAAATAATTAAAGTTAAAAAGAGCAAACAAAATAATACTCCAAGCTTAATCAACCCTTCTCAAACTCCAATTTTAAAAATCTGAGCAGATCTTTGAACCGAACCCCCTTTTTTTTTTGTATACCCTTTTAATCCCCTTTTCCATTTTATTCTTTCTATTCTTCCTTCTAGGAAGGAAGGACTTTGTTAGAAAAATAAAGAGGTTATTGGATCAAACATTGGACATTTGGCAACTGGTCTGTAGTTATGATGGTGGCAATGTCCCAGGGTTATGTGAACATCTTTTGGGATCTTCTGACAAGCAACTGCAGGGATTCACTTAACGACTTTGGCAAGAAAGTGAGGCAGAGCTCACTTAATAACCGTCTTACTCAGGAGATAGAAACCTTGGCCTCCATTGGGTTCAGAACAGAAGTTGAGGATTATCTATCTGACCAGTGCACTCTTTTAGAAGCAGATCAGAAGTCCATTTTGAAGCTCCACAGAAAACATCTGGGAAGGCAGGTTGTCCTCGACTTACAACAATTCATTTACTGACTGTTCAAAGTTGAACGGCCTTGAAAAAAGTGACTTATGTCCCTTTTTCACACTTATGACCTTCGCAGCAACCCCATGACCGCGTGATCAAAACTTGGCCGCTGATGTGTCTTGAGGTCACGTGACCCCTTTTGTGACCGTCTCACAAACAAAGACAATGGGGGAGGGGGGAGAAGCCAGATTTGCTTAACGACCGGGTTTCTAATCAATCCACGCCCAGGCATGAAAATGTGCCACTCAGACATTATACTTTTCTGCCCACACTGAAAAAAAATTAGAGGGAACATTGGTCCAGACTATTCGAGGGATCAGCTTATTCCACCTTGATTGGCTTGCCCCATCCATGCCATCCATGGGATAAGGGGCAAATAAATAAATAAGGAACGGGGGGGGGGGGAGGTTTGCGCTCTTTGTATGTGTGTGTGTGTGTGTGTGTGTGTGTGTGTATGGGGGGTGTAATTTGGGAGAAAGAAAACAAGAGAGTAGAACTGAGTTAATTATATTAGTCCGGCCCTCTAAAACCATCCCAATTTCTCATGCAGCCCCATGGCAAAATTAATTGCCCACCCCTGCTATAGATTATTCATTTAAAAAGCTGTAGGCTTAATTCACACATTAACTACAGTACATATTACCTTTGGTTTAGCATGTTATGTGAACGCACTATTTTCATTTATAAATTATAGTTTATAATTGTATAAACTAAACATAATGTTTGTATTCAATAAACCATTGTTAAAGAAGCTATTATAGATATGAACCAAATCACAATATGTCCAGAAACATATATCTAATGAGCCAACGTCAACATTTTTAGAATATTATTCATGGAAATGCTTTCAATGAAAGAGATTAAGTTATCAGTATGAAAACAAGGTGTAGGAATTTGTCCAGGCAGTCATCAGGAATCAAGATTGACTTTAAAGCTCCTCTCTACACAAAAAACAAGCCTCAATCCGCTTATTCTACTTCTATACACATTCTAAATTATTCCTTACTGAGTTCAATATGCCTCATATTGCCGCCTTTTATGAGGGTGAAATTGGCAAATCTAGTGTCCAGATTTTCAGAATTCTACAAAGTTATACAATGAAAATTTACTGATATAACAGTTGGATTTCAAGATTATTTCTGTATCAATCTTTATTTTAAAAGTGCTGCCCCCCATCTCACTGAGAAAAAATAATTGGTTCTGCTGATTCAATAAAATTGTAGTGCATATCCTTTGGAGCGCTCAAAGAAAAAACTATGCAGGGAAAAATATTTATTACAAAATAGTTACCCATCTCTGTGCTAGTGCAAGTGGTCTCATCTATGACGTATCATAGTTCTCAGTATATTGTTAAGTCATTACATATGCCCAGGAAACAGAATGTTTGGACTTCAAAGAACCAAAGTATTTAGTTGCAACTGTGTTTCTCTCTGCCTTGTCTATAATATAATATTCCATTTTTTTCTTGTGTCCTTTCCTCCCCTCTCTAATTACCTTTCTTTTTCCTTTCTGTCTTTCCATCTACTTTACGTAGAGTGACAAGCCTGCCTCTAGAGGATCAATTCTGCATAACAGGGCACAGCAATGAGAGGGCAACAAAAGCTGCAGTGATCCTGAATGTAAGAGCATTTAGAATTAATAGAACTACTAAAACAGAAAAACAAATGGAAACTATCAGTAGCCTTGCTACAGAGAAAACATTAAATAGATCTTATATGATAACTGTTATAACAGTTTGCATGCAGCATTATCCAAAGTTTCAACTCATTATGCCATTTGAATTCAAAGTGAACTTTATGTTGAGTCCCTTTAATTTTGATAAAAAGGATGCAAGAAAATGTTTCATTTCACATATGATAGTAATTAATAGAAAACAGAAATTAGAAGAGCATTGCATTCTGATAGAATCTCTCCAATAGTTTTAGAAGTGAGATCACATATATGCTGCTTAATCAGGACTGTACTGTAGATTCAGATTCAGCTTTTATTTCATCACTGGGCCTACACAACTAACATCAAGCTGCTAACATCTGACGTAGAATGGATGACCAGATTTCTGTCTGTTAAGTACAGATAGTCGTCAGTGTACAATAGTTCATTTAGTGACTATTTAAAGTTACAGCATCATTTTTAAAAAAAAATATTTTATTGATTTTATAACAATAGAACATACACACAACATATAACAAGGTGCTTAGTATTTTAGTGCCCGCCACCAGACAACATTTACACCCCTCCACCAAAATGGGGGCATATTTTGTACATACCATTTTAATTTAAAAACAATATATCTATTTACATATTATAAAGTGATTCTAATTTATTATTTATAGCTTGGTCTCGAATTCTACTGACCACGTATCCTCTTACCTTGTCCCATCGTCCCATCAGTTCCCGCAGATTGATTTCATTAGCCGAATTCATCCTCTTATCCATAATCTCAAACTGAATGTGATCCACCATGTACCGATACCAAGTTACAACATCACTGAAAAAAGTTATGATCATTTTTCACACTTACAACCATAGCAACGTCCTCAAGGTCACATGATCAAAATTCAGATGCTTGGCAACTGACTCATATTTATAATTGTTGCAGAGTTCAGGAATCATGTGATTCCCCCTTTGCAACTTTCTGAGAGGTAATGTCAATGAGGAAGACAGATTCACTTAATATCCATGTTACAAATTTACCAATTTCATTGATTCATTTAACTATGGCAAGAAGAGTTTTAAAATGGAGCAAACCTCATTGAGAAAAACGTAATAAATATTTCACTTAGTAACAGAAATTTTGGGCTCAATTGTAAGTTAAGGACTTATACAGGTATAAGTCTACTGTATAAGTCTACTGTATTCCAGTCTATTTAAACTTCACAGCAAAGAGAAACACTTTGGTAGAAAATGGGGGAAATGGCTCTTTATACAATATGGTAATTCAAATGTTTTTTGTAACTTGGGGGTCTGAGTCAGATTAAATAAACATTTTTGCAGGCTGAATTGCATACAGAGCTATGGATTCAATTCTCAAATTTATCTGTCTGTCCGTCCGTCCGTCCGTCTGTCTGATTTATAAGCCACCCAACTCCTCAAGGACTCTGGTCAGCTTACAACAAATAAAACAACATTTAAAAGAACAATTTTAAAATAACTACAAAAGCCATACATTTCTCTCAATATCTCTCATGGACGGATCTAGATGATATCTCATTCAGTCACTGACTAGGCCAGCCGAGAAAACCAGGTCTTTACAGCTTTAGGGAAGGCTAGTAGGGTGGGGAGGGTACAGATCTCTGGGGACAGCTAGTTCCAGAGAGCTGGAACTGCCACAGAGAAGGCCTTTGCCTGCGGCCACGCCAGTTGACCTTTTTTGGTTGCCAGAGTCCAGAGAACCCCCGCCCCATGGCAATAGATCTGACATTCAACAGCAGCAGCCCTGAGGCCAGGGCCCTGATATCTCCTGTCACCAGTTATACGGGGTGAACCCGAAGGGCCAGAACAAGGAATCACTCTGAGAGAACGAGTCCTAGTTCCCTAGTTCCCTATGAGCACCTACCTCCCCAGTTCCTGCCATATCTACTTTCCTCAGTCATGACCATGATGCTCTGGCTCTCCCTTCCCCCAGAGATCTCCTCCCCAGCCCTACTGTTTCCCATCCTCTCCAGCAGGTCACTTATTTATTTATTTATTGATTGATTGATTGATTGATTGATTGATTGATTGATTAGATTTGTATGCCGCTCTTCTCCGCAGACATATCTCATCCATACCGAGCCGGGGGTATGTGTGTGTAGTCGGGTCCCTATTTGCTTCTGTCTACACATTCAGCAGAGGGGGTTGAATCAGACAATCCTGAATATCACTATTCCTCTGCTCCAGATTACCCTGCCCAGATAATAATTGAACTATTGGTTAAACAGCTTAGTGAATAAAGTTGTTCTAATTTTGTTATCATTGTTATCATTTTAGCATCCAGGAATGCAGTAAAATAGAACAATCTAAATGCTTCAAAATATCTTTTCAAACAAACCTGTCTCAGCATTGCTATTTTCTTAAATTTGATGATATTTCAGTAATTTATCTTTCAATAAGTGCTTCATACATTGCAATTACTGAATGGTTTTCCTTGTAACTCCATCCCAGCACAATATTTTTGGTCTTTCCCTAATTCTTGACTGATGCACTGTTTTTTCATATATTTGTTTTGCAATTCAGTCTTGATTCAGTCTGTCTATATGATTAAAACTCTTTAGTGTATTTCTTCTGTATTGCTAAAACATGTTCTATAGTCACATTTATCCAACATTCATTAATGACTGACCTTATCTCCTCTAGATTTATTAGACATATTAAATGAAATATTCTTACTTTTATGCCATATTTACTTTTATGCCATACAATTACTCTTGGGTTTTAGATGTTCTCTGAGTTTGCTTCTCTTCACAGAGAAATTCATTATCAGACTAGGTAGCATTTTAACCCTTTGGGGAAATGCAATTTATATGTAGTAGCTTGTCTTACCAGCCTCAGTTGGGGTAAGACTGTTTTTTATTCCTTATTTGCAGGGTATTGTTTCTTTATTATTTTTGTTTATCTGATGCTGATTCTTGTTTATCTGGGGTATTGGTTAATAGGTATGCAATAAAGAACATGTTTAGTTCTGTTTTGATTTTTGGTTGTTTCTTTTTAAAAAAAATACTGTAGTTTGTAAATGAGATTTATCTCAGTGTTTCTGTTTATCACTACCATGTTGCTAAGAATTCTTTTGTGTTTTTTTAAATCTTGCTTGGTATAAAATATTTACTTTCTTTGCTGAAACTGATTAAATTTTCAGTTTGTTATAAGGTTATGGAGATTTCATAGTATCTTCTTGTTGCTAATTGGTGTTCATAGTTCTGTTCTCTCAATTTTCCGCCTGGTTATTTGTGGGTCTTGGGTTAATGTTCAGAGTGGGATGGTAACTATGCTGCCCTAGGTAGCACAGAACTTAGATATTTGTGAGATATTTACAATATATTTACAATTAATTAGTTAGGATATTAATTAATTATTTAGGAGAACGTTGGAATATGCCAGGTTCTATTTATTAAACAATGTCATTTTATGGGAATCAAGCATGACATGAGGTGGACAAGGATCACTCACAACAATTGGCACACCGGGCACTGTGCCAAAAGACTTCAGCCAGCATTTGAAAAGAATAAACATTGACAAAAATCACGATCTCTCGATTTCAAAAGGCCACCATACTTGGATCTGTGCACATCATACGAAAATACATCACTCAGTCCTAGACGCTTGGGAAGTGATATTGTGATACAAAATCTAGTACTATATCAATTTCGTTTGCTGTGTATTACTGTTTTTTGTGAATAAAATAACAATAACAACAACAGCAACAAAGTTGGGAAAGACCTTGGAGGTCTTCTAGTTCAACCCCTGCTTAGGCAGATAACCCTACACTACTTCAGAAAATGGTTATCCAACATCTTCTTCCAGTGTTGGAGCATTCACAATTTCTGGAGGCAAGCTGTTCCACTGATTAATTGCTCTAACTGTCAGGAAATTTCTCCTTAGTTCTATGTTACTTCTTTCCTTGTTTAGTTTCCATCCATTGCTTCTTGTTCTACCATCAGAATCTTTTGGGTTTGCTTTTTATAAATATTTTTAGTTGTAATTCTTATATTTTTTATATTTTCTAGTTCTTTGTAGTTTTTCTTAGATTTATATTTTTGATATTTCCATTATCCTTTTAAAATTAATGTTCCCTATCTTTCATATGCTGGTTTGTGACTGCAATAAAGATGTAATTTGAATATGTTTTGATAGGTTTTCCTGAAAGATTGCCATGTATGAAGCAAAGGAAAGACAGAAGTTTATCAGTGATGCTCAGTACCTAAGAGAGATGCAGCACAAGATGGATTCAGAGTATCAGGTAACAAATTATATTTCAGTATTTGATTTTTTTTTTAACAAAGAACATGAACCAGAAGTAATCCTCCCCAAATTAAACATTGTTGTTCGTAGATACTAGGTTGACGTATATTTCAAGAAATCTGGAGAGCTTCTGATTGGGAAAAATTGGTAGAGGGTGTTATGGATATGTGGCCAGATTCCATTAGCTATTATTTGAATGTAAGCCTCCACATGCTACTCATTTAAAATAGATATATGGTTTATTTATTAGGCCTGCCTAAGAAAACAAGAGCACATTAAAGACCAGTCTGATAAAAAACGAGAACAGAGCAAACAAGAACTAAGGCAGAGAAGTTTATCATCTATCTCTCCAGTGCGTAGATATGAAAGGCCATGGATTTCAAGACTTCCTGTTAATAGACAGGCAAGTATTTGCTAACTTTAGATGTGAAGTAGGAAACATGTTCTAATAAAGACACAAGCAGCTTTTTAAAATGCAAAATCCTGGTGTATCTTTTAATTCTGGAGCATAGGAGTTCATATTATTGTATATCTTAGAATTATTATGAAGACCGAAGATAATAACTCTTGGAGTTATGGAGAATCAGGGTGGTTTTTCTTTTCAATTCAAGACACATTTCATTCGCTTCAGGTCTTATAACAGTCTTACTGAAAATTGGAGCTGAGAGGTAGTATCAGAGGAGCATCAAGAGGAATAACAATAAAAAAAACATTTTGGAAAAATTTGCTGAAGTATAGACCATTCCATTCTCTAAGAGTATTGCTAGAGAGGTGGTTTCTTCTGTGTTCTGAAAAGAAAATTGCTTGTTTAATAGAGAATTAAGTAAAGATAACTAGTAATGGGCAGCCAAAATTTTTACTGCCACGCTTTGGGTGTGGCTTATTTTGTGGGTGTGGCTTGATGGTCACATGACTGGGTAGGAATGGCTTGCAAGCCATGTAATCAGGTGGGAGTGGCTTGAATGATCATCATCGTTCAAGTGAACTGTTAAGTCCTCAACTTACAACCTCACCAGTGTTGTTCTCTGGGGTAACAATTTGCTTTGTGTTTCCTGCACTCTCCTTCCTGGGTCAGCCCCTGTCTCAGGCTGTGTAGCTAGGCGAATGGGTACCGATCAGCTGTTGAGAAAAGAAGGGGGAGGAAATGGGCCCCCTGCAACTCCTGCCGGTGCTCATCTCCCAGCCGCTTTCCGAGGAAGAGGAAGAAGTTGGGAGGGGGGAATAGCCAGTTGGAGCTGGGCACACAGCTTCATTTCTGCCGGTGGAACTGTGTTCCACCCCATCCTGCCTGTTGCCCACCCCTGAAGATAACACATTATAATATATTTTGCATAAGTTTAACCTTTCAAATGAACAAATATTAAACACAGATATTAATCACTCTGTTGCCTTTCATGGTAAACAAAGTTAGGCAAGTTATAGAAAAGAAATAAGAAATAATAAGGCAAAGAAATTATAGGATAAGGAAAGAAAAGAACAACCATTTGTCTAATACAGTGTTTTTCAACCAGTGTGCCGAGGCACACTAGTGTGCCGCGAGACATGGTCAGGTGTGCCATGAAGCTCAGCTTCCGAGACTGGAAGCTGAGCTTCATTCTTCAGGTCTCCTTTTTTGCGCCTTCATTCTTTGTGGAAGATGAGCTTTGGGGCCCAGCAGGAGAGCGCCGGCAACAGCGGCATCGGACAGTAGCCGGGTGGCGGCTGCGAGCGGGAGTTCCAGGTCGGAGGCACCTGCAGCGCCCCGCCCAGCTGGACTTTCCCTGGCGTTGGCAGCAAGTGTCCTTTGGGGCCCAGCGGGAGGGCACTGGCAGTGGGAGCGGGAGGGTGCCATCAGCAGCAGCACCGGGTAGTAGCCGGGGGATGGCGGCGGCGAGCAAGAGCTGAAGAGCGGAGGTGCCGGCAGTGCCCCGCCCAGCTGGAGCTTCCCTGGCGGGGACGGCAACATGTATCCTTTGGGGCCCAGGGGGAGGGCACTGGCAGTGGGAGCGGGAGGGTGCAGCGGCCCCAGGCATATATATATATGAAGGTTTTGGCATATTCGGGTTTCTTCCCGTGTAGGATTTATAGATTTTTGGCGACGTTTCGACGAGGTCCCACTCGTCATCTTCAGGCTGGTGCTTCTGTCCTTGTTCTAGGGCGAACACCTAGAACAGGTTCGCCCTAGAACAAGGACAGAAGCACCAGCCTGAAGATGACGAGAGGGACCTCGTCGAAACGTCTCTAGAAATCTCGAAATCCTACACGGTAAGAAACCCGAATATGCCAAGACCTTCATACCTGTACCCATAAAAATCTATGAAAACATGGTATACAAATTCATTTATTTGACCTAATTCTTCATCATTTATGTATAATTTGCATTTACTCAATTTTCCAGTAAAAAACAACAATCTTATTGCATCATTGTTTTTGCCTTGTATGTGTTAGTTAACTCCTAGTCAAACATATGCTCCAAATCAGAAAACCTCATCTTCTGTTTATAGAAATACACATGCATTCATATTCCCAGGAAACTTATCTCTAACTTAATCACCATAAGCATTCATATACATTTATCTATAAACTTATTTAACAGTCATGGTAGTGCATCCCTGCTTGGCACTGTGAACCATTTGTTGAGCATTTCACTTATTTTCATGCATGGTTTCATGCATAGTTTACTTCCATAATTTTATCATATTCAGCCATCAACTCTCAAGTTCAGCAACAGAGTTGTCAATGCCTGGAATGCACTACCTGACTCTGTAATTTCTTCCCCAAACCCCCAAAACTTTAACTTTAGATTGTCCACTGTTGACCTCACTCCATTCCTAAGAGGTTTGTAAGGAGCGTGCCTACTGTCCCTGTCCTAACATTCCCTTTTATTTATATTCATCTCGTGTATTCATAATCATGTTTACTCTTATATCTGTTATCTAATACATGCTCAACAAAATAAAATAAATAAAAGTTCAAATTTGCACAAAACTGAAAAGTTGCATCTCCTAACCAGCTCTGTTCACTTCTTACAAGTGAAGAAATAAGAGTAATTTCTTTCTACATGAGAGTTTAGACCAATTCAGATTGTAAGCAATTTTGCAGGTACACATGTACAAATATATAATAGACTTAATGGATCAAATGTAACACTTTAAATTGAATTGGAAACCAATTGGTAATCAGTCCAATATCCATAACACAGGTATAATATAATCCCAGTGCCAAGTGTCAGATGGCCTGTTTCATTCTGGAATAATTTCTGAGAATTCTTTGAAAGCAATCCCATGTAAAGCACAATCTAGTAGTTTAATTCTTAGGTCTCTAAATTGCCTTTGCTATAGTCTTTTCTCTTATTGCCACATATCCATCCATGTCAAGTTCCTTGATCATATTTGTTCAGAATAGGACAAAATCCCCTCCCTAATCATATTCAATTTATTTATTATCTCCATTCATTGGAACATATAGCTAGTCCTCATTTAGTGACTGCAATTGAAACTGCAACTTGGTCATTAAGTACATTTGCTATGTAAAAAACTACAACTCTGTTTAAGATTTTAATTCAGTTTTACTTTGCTTTACACATCTGTGACAATTATAAATGTGAGGACTGAGTTATTTTTTCATCACTGTGGAAACTGAACATTTGCTAAACAAACCAGTTACTAAATGAGAACTATCTGTAATTTTCAAATATAGATTCCTTTAGACTTATCTAGAACAACCAATGGTACCAACTTATGCTTTATGACATACATTTTAGCCCTTTCAATTACAATTAAATTTGCATTGTTTTTCCCTTCATCCATTCATTTAGACCATCTTAATTCACAATATTGCTTCCTTCCATTTTTCTTGGTTTCACAATATGTTACACAACATATCTTTTTTGTAAGTCTAACCCAATATTTTGCCTGAATCCATATTAGAGTCCACATTGTAATAATGAGAATGTCAAAGTGTTATTTCCCACACACACTTTATTATGTCTCTAGAATGATGCCAAGTGTTCCTTTGAAGGTAAACTTGACCTTTTGCAGAGGGTGGGTTTGAGGGATTGAATGAGGATATGTGAAGAATGTGCTTGGCATCTAATAGATGAAGTCACTTGCATTAATATAGATTCTGATCAGACAAATCTTATAGTTGACTGAGTAGAGGTCTTGCTCTTTTACAGTTAAGTTCTTTGGTTCTGATGACAGTTGGGTCCAGAATTGCCATAGCTAAGTAATACATTTGTAAAGTGCAACATCATGTGTTTCATTGCTTAGTGATGTCAGTCCTGGTTGCCATCATAATCCAAGAACTGCACGAGTTATTAAGCAAGAAGAGACAGGAGTCTTGGGCAAGGAGTATGAATGTGCAATGGAGAAAGTGCCACAAGCAGGAGCTATGGAGCTCAGATGGGTCATTGGAGGCCTTGGAAAGGCTCTACAGAGGGCTCCTAGGGATATAAAGCAGTGGGAGCAACTTGGGGCAAATTGCAATCTTCCCTGCCAGCTTCCCCGTTGCTTTTGCTAACAGATGTCTTTCAAGTGCAAAGCTGTGTTTTGGTTATTACATGTAAATCTCTTCCTTTATGACTGAAATTATATACTCTTATTCATATTTACTTGAAGAGTATAGAATGCTAGGCTTTGAGAGTTATACTTCAGAAGCAAATAGGGTCAGGACTTGAAATCCCAGTGAAAAATATTTTGGCCCTTCTTTCATTTTTGCCTGTCACTGGTTTGATGTCCTTCTTGTGTTTATAACAGGAGTAGGGAAATTTACAGAGGTAACTCATTGATTAACAATCCAACTCTTACCCTAACCAAAGAGTTCAAGCACATTCCTAATGATAATTACTGAAATCAGCACTATTATTTTTCACATGAATAGGAATGATAATAACTTTGATGAAAGCTTGTTGAAGGTAATGGAGATTCTAGCTATGCAGTTAATCAAGTAGAAACGTTTAGCCCAAAGGACTGTGTTAGATTCCTAAATGAAATTGTCAAATATTATCTGTGATTTGAATTTGGCTAATTAGAAGCTAATTAGAAATTGTAGCTGTTGGATTGTTAATTATTATCTAAAAATATTCTCCCAGACAGTTTATAACAAATGTCATTGCTGTCTGAAGGGCAAGAAAGGCCATCACATGTCAATTGCCAAAAAGGTCCTATTATTCCTAATATTGCAAAATTCCAGTCTTAATCTGATTTTATGGGATATTGACAAGATATAAATAGTCAACAGCTATGAAAGATAAATGTAAAAGAAATCTTCCATTTATTTTGAAGGTTCTTTTGTTACTTTAATCATCTGACTCTTAAGTTCTATCTGTAATAAGGAAGAAAGAAAAAGGATAATTGAATTCACTGATTATTACAATCCCACTATCATTGGTGCACGAATAAGCATTAGCAAATTAAAAGTTTATTTATTTTGATTTTTTAAAATTAGAATGTATTAGCCTTCCCTAGTACAAGCGATACAGGAGGTGAACCTGTAGCCTAGAGGTTAAGACCACTGCCTTAGTCTCCTTTCCTTTACATTATCAGCAAAAATATGTTACACACACACACACACACACACACACACACACATATATGAATATATATATCCCACAAACATTCTTACAATATGGCTGGAATGGAACATATGGTTAGTTATAAGAGGAAAATAGAAGGCAAATATTAGTAGGCTGCTCAACATCTTAAAAATGCTTGGCATTCTGTCTATCATTTCATACCTTTATTTGGGGGCATGCGGACACACCTCTAAATAAATATTGGTAATAGGATGCAGCTGCCACTGTGTGTGTGTGTGTGTGTGTATGTATGTATGTATGTATGTATGTCAAAAACATGCACAAGATAGCTGGTATTGGTATAAACATAAATACAGTATAAGCAAAGTAGGCACAAGTAAATTAGGACAATAGGACAGTAAGACGGGGACAGTAGGCACAATGGTGCACTTATGCATGCCCCTTACAGACCTCTTAGAAACGGGGTGAGGCCAACTATAGACAGTCTAAAGTTAAAGCTTTTGGGGTTTGAGGAAGAAACCACAGAGTCAGGTAGAGCATTCCAGGCATTGATCACTCTATTGATAAAGTCATATTTTCTGCAATTGAGTTTGGAGTGGTTTATATTGACTTTGAATCTATTGTGTGCTTATATATTATTGCAGTTGAAGGTAAAGTATTCATTGATAGATAGGACATTGTGGTAGATGATTTTATGAACTAGATTTAAATAATAATGGAAGTTATGTAGCTAAGCTATCTTTGCCCAAAATGTTAAGTCTGGTAGAATGAAGTATTCTGTTGCATGCAGAGGAGTAGAGGACTCCTCTTAGAATTTAAGAAATCTTCTAATATTTTCTAAGAACCCTTCTGATATCTACATGGGTTCTAAAGACTTTCTTTGAAATTAAATTGATGCTGCATGCTAAATGGTGAATTTGGATGCCACATTGGAAACTGAGGTGCTTGGGCTGCAGCAGATGTACCAACTTAGAGTAGTTTTTTAAACAAGGATTTTGAGCCAAACTATTTCTAATGCTATTAAAATCTTTGGCAGAGGCAGAGAATTTCTTCATTTGAAGAAAAGAAGCTTAATTTTTCCAGCTATAATCCTGATTGAAAGACTGACATTTGCCTCAATGAAAATTAAACAGAGAAATAAATTCCTCTAAAGAGAAATTAATTCTCCTAATACCAATATATGGGATATTAAAATTGATTTTAGTGTTAATAGTTAAGTATTTCTTTTCAAATTACCAGATCCCGGCTGATGAAATTTCTGGAAGTGATCCAAAATCTAATGTAAAATCTCATGGGAATAAACCAGAAGCTAAATTTCCTGCCATTGACAAAACATCTGTTAAACAAAAACAAAAATCAAGCTCAAACATGAAAAAAAATGAAAAAAGTGGGTCTAGCCCCAAAAAAGATATGCAAGGTATGTATGGAAAAATATTTATGAAAATAAATTGCAATGCATATGATTGGAGCTAAAGAGATTTTTAAATTAAGCAAAACAGCTAATATACTAGCTCTGTTAAAAAGTGCTATTGCTAACATGTTGTAAGCTGCACTGAATCTAAAGAGAAGGATGGCATAAAAAAATCAAATAAATAAATATATATTAAAAAGGCTGGGTTAGAAATTGTGAGTTATATAAGTGAATAAAAGTGTATTCTGATTAAAAACAACCATATAGTCTATTATTCTGGAGAAAATAGTCATGTACAAAATCCATTAAAACTGTAGCCCCCAACAATTTAGGCACCAGGGACCGGTTTTCTGAAGAGAGGTTTTTCTGTGGACCCGAGGGGGTATGGTATTGTGTGCTTCCTGCTTGGGGCTTTGCTTGTTTGTGCAGGCAATGCTGGTCCACAAATTGGGGGTTGGAAACCTGTGCCTTTAAAAGTTGTTGTTGAACTGTGATAAATATATAAAATACTACCATCCTTACTGTAGGGCAATGGTTTTCAAATAATGGGGCGGGCCCCCTGGAGGGGCGCAGAATGATGCCAGGGGGCGTGTGACCCGGGGGGGGGGGACTTGTTTTTTTTTGCTGCAGGGAGTAAAGGTTTTTTGCACTGAACAATAGCATACAGCACAGAGAAGTAGATACAAAGTGCATATAACAAACCCTTAAGAGATACCTTGGAAAATATTTAACAGGGATGAAAAGAAAGGAGGAGAGAGGCATAGATAATGAGACAAACATAAGTCTCCTGAAAGCCAAGATGAGGAAATATGACGACGCAGAAGTAGCACTTGGCTTCACTGTGACTACAGTGAGAGATGAAGAAAGACCGGTATGTTTACTGTGTCTAAAAATATTGGCAGCGAACAGCATGAACCCAAATAAATTAAGGCATCATTTAACCATGTTACAATCACGTTGATAAGCCACTTGAGTTTTTTCAGCGAAAAAATGCTGAATATTGCAAACAATCATCCCGGTGGAGAGTTGGGCAGGGCACCAAATGTTTAGTTCTCCCTGGTGGCGGGTGTGTGTGTGTAACAGAAAATAATTGAGAAACCCTGCTGTATGGTATGCAATCTCTTTCAGAATCAACTTTTTCAGATCAAAAAGCATTACAAGCATAATTGAATATATTTATTTTATTTATTTATTTATTCTTTGTCCAATATACAATACATATGGAAGAGAATAGACATTAAGTAATATATATAACGATAGAAAGTAAAAAGAAGAGAAGTAGATGGGAGGGAGAGAATATATATGATATATATATAGATAAGGAGAGAATATATATGATATATGAGATAAGGAAAGACAATTGGACAGGGGACGATAGGCACATCAGTGCACTTATATACGCCCCTTACTGGCCTCTTAGAAACCTGGAGAGGTCAATCGTGGAGAGTCTAAGGGAGAAGTGTTGGGGGTTGGGAGTTGACACTATTGAGTCCGGTAATGAGTTCCACGCTTTGACAACTCGATTGTTAAAGTCATATTTTTTACAGTCAAGTTTGGAGCGGTTAATATTAAGTTTGAATCTGTTGTGTGCTCTTGTGTTGTTGCGGTTGAAGCTGAAGTAGTCGTTGACCGGAAGGACGTTGCAGCATATGATCTTGTGGGCAATACTTAAATCTTGTTTTAGGCGCCGCAGTTCTAAGCTTTCAAGACCCAGGATAGATAGTCTATTTTCGTAGGGTATTCTGTTTCGAGTGGAGGAGTGAAGGGCTCTTCTGGTGAAATATCTTTGGACGTTTTTGAGAGTGTTGATGTCTGAGATGTGGTATGGGTTCCAGACAGATGAGCTGTATTCAAGTTATGCATTTAATAATTATGTTATTGTAACCCAAATTTAACCGGATAATTTTTGTTTGAGTCAAAGGAATCTTTGATTATACAGCCTTAATCTCAAATTAAATGTAAATGCAAATACACAGTTAAATAAGATTACATAGCATGTATGCATTTGATATTTTATACTTATATCACTTTCATTATAATTTGATAGCAACAATGAGAATTTTATCACAGGCTTTAGAAACAAGTGGCTCTGGAGCCATGTTTTTCACATCATCTTTCACCAAAGTCTCTGGGCCAAATTAATCTGTCACAGGATAATAGATCTTAATTTATCAACTGCTTACAAAACATAAACCATAAATGGGAGGTGGAGGGCACACAATGAGGACTTTATTGGTATGTATGGCATCATCCTTGCTCTCCCGCTCTATGTCTTAAATACTATCTAACGCTGGAAAGCAGTGTCAAATTGAAATAGGTAGACAGTTCACCTCTTCCCAAAAGCCCACTTTATTCTTTGGGGGCCACAACATTTATGCATTAGCCATACACTAAACAATTTCACGTGAAAAGCTTGATTTGGAGTCCAATGGGCTTTATTGCAACTTTTTGTAGTATGTGGGTTAGTTAAGGTCTACACTAAATAAAAATCTTCAGCCAAAATTCATTTAAGAGTAGACATATATTTGTTTGTTTGTTTGTTTGTTTATTATTTATTTATTTATTATTAATTAATTTTATTTGTTTGTTTGTTTATTTATTTATTTGCAGCCCCTCTCCAAGGACTCAGGGCGGCTTACAACATATAAAAAACAATTTCACGTGAGAAGCTTGATATGGAGTCCAATGGGCTTTATTGCAACTTTTTGTAGTATGTGGGTTAGTTAATGTCTACACTAAATAAAAATCCTTAGCCAAAATTCATTTAAGAGTATATATATATCACATGTTTTTTGCTGAAATTTTAAAATTAAGGGAGACTAGGATGGCACCATTTTGGCCTTGTTCTGGCCTCATGAGCTAGCCACACCCTTACTGGGATTTGATCCGGCAGCTTCTGCCTTGTAAGGCAGAGAATTAACAGCTGAGCCACCAGACCTGATCCCTTTAGCTCAGGGAGGAGCTATATGTTTTTTATGTCGGATCACCCTAGTATATTGACCAGGCTAGCTGATGAGGCCAGAACAAGGCCAAAATGGTGCCATCCTAGTCTCCCTTAATTTTAAAATTTCAGGAAAAAACGTGATACATACAGAATATAGTTGTCGGCTATGAATAAATTAACTGCCTTGAAATGGCCCTGGGTTGGGCCTAGAGGCAAAAAGGAGCTGTGACGTTCCTTTAATATACCAGGGTGATCCGACATAATATATATATATATATATGACGGTCTTGGTATATTCGGGTTTCTTCCCGTGTAGGATTCAGAAATTTCTGGCGATGTTTTGACAAGGTCCCACTCGTCATCTTCAGGCTGGTGCTTCTGTCCTTGTTCTAGGGCGAAGGACAGAAGCACCAGCCTGAAGATGAGGAGTGGGACCTCATCGAAATGTTGCCAGAAATTTCTGAATCCTACACTGGAAGAAACCCGAATATACCAAGACCGTCATACCTGTACCCGTGAAAATCTACGAAAATATATATATATATATGCATGCAGCCCCTCTCAAAGGACTCAGGGTGGCTTACAACATATAAAAAACAATGTGGGCATCCTAATCCAATAAAATTAAAATTAGTTACTAAAACCCCAATAATATTACAATCAATCATTACCATTCACACAAGAAACATACATTACATTTGTTGGCTAGGGGGCTAGAGTTAAATAGCTCCAAGCCTGGCAGTATAGATGAGTTTTAAGACTCTTGCAGAAGGCAAGGAAGGTGGGGGTGGTGCAAATCTGTGGGGGAGACACCACAGAGGGTCGGAGCCCCCACAGAGAAGGCTTTTCCCATAGGCCCCACCAAGTGACATTGTCTAGTTGATGGGATCTACAGAAGGCCAACTCTGTGGGACCTAACCGGTCACTGGGACTCATGCAATAGGAGGCAGTCCTGCAAGTAATCTGATCTAATGCCATGTAGGGTTTTGTAGGTCATAACCAATACTTGAATTGCGTCCGGAAACCGATCGGCAGATAGTGCAGTCCGCAGAGTGCTGGAGAAACATGGGCATACCTGGGAAGGCCTATGACTCTCACACAACTGTGTTTTGCACGATTTCCAGTTTCTGAACACTCTTCAAAGGTAGCCCTTTGTAGAGACCATTGCAGTAGTCAAACCTCAAGGTGATAAGGGCATGAGTGATTGTGAGTAAAGACTCCCTGTCCAAATAGACAAATAGTTGCACCAGACAAACCCATGCGAATGCCCCCCTCGCCACAGCCGAAGTCAGCTGTGGATTGAGAAAGACACCCAAGTTGCGAACTCTCTCTGAGGGGGTCAAAAGTTCCCCCCAAGGGTAATGGATGGACAGATGGACATGTCCTTGGGAGGCAGAATCCACAGCCACTCTGTCTTGTTGGGGTTGAGTCTGAGCCTGTTAACACCCATCCAAACCCGGCAGCCTCCAGACACTGGCACATTACTTCCACTGCTTCACTGAATTTGCACGGGTTGGAAATGTACAGCTGAGTGTCATCAGCATACTGATGGTAACTTACCCCGTGCCCTCAGATAATCTCACTCAGTGGTTTCATGGAGATATTAAACAGCAGGGTGGAGAGAACTGACCCTTGAAGAACCCCACAAAGGAAGGAACTCTGACCCCCTGCTAACGACTGCAACTGACCAGAGAGGTAGGAGGTGAACCACCATAGAACATTGCCCCCTACTCCTAATCCCTCCAGCTGGCACAGAAGAATACCATGGTTGATGGTATCGAAAGCTGCTGAGAGATCAAGAAGCACCAGGATAGAGAATAAACCCCTATCCCGGGCCCGCCAGAGATCATCCGCCAGCATGAGCAGAGCAGTTTCTATACTGTAGCTGAGCCTGAATCCTGACTGTTGAGGGCCCAGATAATTGGCTTCATCCAAGGACTGTTGGAGCTGGAGCAACACCACCTTCTCAACAACCTTCCCAATAAAGGGAAGGTTGGAGACAGGATGATAGTTGTTAAATACAGCTGGATTCAGGGAAGGCTTTTTGAGGAAGGGGCACACAATTGCCTCCTTGGAGGAAACTGGAAAGGACCCCTCCCTCAAAGAAGCATTGACAATCTCCTGAACCCAGCTCCATGTCAACTCACTGCTGGCCGAAACCAGCCAGGAGGGACATGGGTCCAACAAACAGCTCCCATGGCCTTGTCCACTTCATCAGATGTTACTTGGTCAAACTCATCCCACACAACAGGACTAAGGTGAGCCCCTGTCACCTCGACTGACTCATTGTCAGCTGACACTGCATTCCAGTTGAAGTCAAGATCTGTCCGGATCTGAGTTATATTATCTGCGAAAAACCTGGGTGGGATTCTGCAGATGCAATCAAGGTGATATGCGCATCTCTAGACTAATTCTGACTACACATGACCAAGCTTTAAGAACAAAGGGAGAATTGAGAAGACAGCAACAGATAGTAAGTACTGCCTATGCAAAGAAGCTGAAGAAACAGTGGACCACTTGGTAAACTGCTGCAAGAAGATTGCCCAGATTGATTACAAATAACAGCATGACAAATAAACAATAAGCAACAAAGGTGCATTGGAAGAGCTGCAAGAAATATCATTTGTCTGAAGAAAGAATTGATGGTATCATAAAAAAGGAAAATTCATAGAAAATGAGGAAGTTAAATTGCTCAGGAGAGCAATTAGAATTCGAATAGGCATTCATCACATAACACCCTGCACTTAACAATGGTGAACAATGGTGAACAGCCAAAAACTAGAAAGATATATCTCCCAGAGGCCCTAGTTTAGGCATGACAAAATAGAACGTTGTTCTGAAAAGCTTTATAGGACAGTAATCTTAACTCTAAGGTAACAAGGAAATTTGCAAAGCACAGAATCAACCGCAATAGCAAGAACATTTAGACTTATATTTGCAGTGGACATGGAGTAAGCACACGGACACAGAACTGGGATTTATGGGTCACATTTATTAATTTAACTTAGTACCTGCAGAGGTAAACGAAAGAGGGTGGAACTACCATTCAAAACATTCCTGAGCAACTATAGGGCAAAAGCGCCCTGCTGAGCAAGGGAGGGTCCCCTTAGCCTTGAAGTTGGATTTGAACTTGAACTTGACCCTCCCTTGCTCCTTGCCATGCCCATGCATGTGGGGAGGCTCACCCACCCAGGTTGTCGTCTCTGAGCATGTGGTGGGTGAGCCCCAAGGGCATCTCGCCTCCATATCCGGGCTGGCCCAGCCTTGTAATCATGGCATGGAGCGGCCCATCATCTTCCAAAAGGTGCCCAAAGGAGATCACACAGTTGCTGTTTTTCCCAATTTTTCCACCCCTTACTGCCACAGCAGGGGAGGGTAACTTACAAGTGAGTGTCCCCTGCTCTCCCGGTGGCATTGCCGAAAAGGGAGGCAAGCGGCGCTCCATCCCCTTTTGTACTGGGGGTTGCTGCTCGCCTTCCGGAAATATGTCATGCCCCACATGGCGCATGCTGGGGAGGGGGCCGTGCATTATGTTCACGTGCCTATGTCCCCCTCCCTAGAACACTGCTGCCGGCTTCCTCCGTGCTCGCCCCACTACCGCAAATGCCGCCAGCTTGAAGGCAGCCAATGGTCCCATATCTTTCTAACACTTTACAGTACTCTCTGGGCAGTTTACAAAATAAACATTATTTGGATATTGCACTCAATAATCTAGACCCTGATTTTTTTTGACCTTGGAAGGATGGAAGGTTTAATCAACTTTGAACCTGATCAGGATTAACCTAAAGGCTGTGGGCAGTTTGCCTACAATATTGCAGTTTAACCACTGCACCATGAGGGTTTCTTAAATTCCCCAACTGCTCCCATCTTAGGAAAAAGCTGTGGGGGTTTTTGTTTGGTTTTTTGGAGACTTCGTGGAGATGTCATTGGGAGCAAGAGTTGTACAATGCATACGTTTGCACAATCCAAATTCTTCTTGCAAATTTAAATGCCTTTAAAAATTGATTAATAACAAGATGATCTAAAGAATTGGTAGTGGTTTTGTCTTTAACTTCAAATATTTCTCGGGGAAAAGATCAAACATATTCTTTCTCAGAGTTTTCTAAATGCATCTTGCATTCTTTATTATTAGAATCTCTTTAGCCTTCTATATTTACTATTCCAATGCAGGAGATGATACATTTCTAAATTAATAAAACTTTGATTTAAGATCATCCCTATCTTAATCTTTCTAAAACAAGTGAAATAATAAACCAATATTTTTAATAGGTTTCCCAAAGCCAATTTTATCAAGAAGACAACAAATGAACCCGAGAAATGTGCTGGAAAATCCAGACTCTGAAACTTTTAAAAAGGCAGAAGGAAAAAGAAGGAAAACGCCAGTGCTCCAGGAAATAGCAAAGATTACTAGAGGATCTGGTGAGAAATTCTTTTGCAAGTTGTGCTAATTTTATGATTCCTTTTTATAAATGTATGGAATTTTTCTTTAGATAGATTTTGCTTACTTTAACAGACAAATAATATATACAATATTGACAGGTTAATTGTAGCTAAAGGACAAAACATGAGCAAAGTTGATTAAAGTCAAAAGTTACTTTAAGCTTCTTAATGAGGCAGGTCCATGTATAAAAGTCCCAATATGCAAGGACATCTTTTAAAAATAAAGACAAAAGCAACAGCGTGTAATTATAATCTATGATTTTTCACATTTCCCTGGCATTTCCTATAGCACTGATATAGGAAACTCTGTTGCTTTGGTGATTTGAGGCAGAACTGCAGTAGTTATTTTTTTATTTTGGTCAATGACCAATGTATCATTTGGCAGAATTACAAATATGTAATTTTACATGGAATTATCTATAGTGAATGTGTTTTGCTATCATATTTAGAAAAATATAAATACTTCATCAAATAGTATTACTTATACTATAAATTAAAATTAATTAAATGTAAAAAAAAAATCTAATATAGAAAAACTAACCAGTTTTCAAATGGACTATCTCAGAGATGGGATGAAACAAGTTGCTAACGGCAAGTTGCTAGTGGTAAACCGGTGTGAACCAGGAATAATCTACCCCTGGTGTGTGTGTGTGTGTATTCAAGTTATAGAGTAAGAAACATAATATGAAAATATACTGCTCAAAAAAATAAAGGGAACACTCAAATAACACATCCTAGATCTGAATGAATGAAATATTCTCATTGAATACTTTGTTCTGTACAAAGTTGAATGTGCAGAACAGCATGTGCACATACTTCAGCTTCAACCACAACAACATAGGAGCACACAACAGATTTAAACTTAATATTAACTGCTCCAAACTTGACTGTAAAAAATATGACTTCAGTAACCGAGTTGTCGAAGCATGGAACTCACTCCATAGTGTCATCCCCAAACCCCCAACACTTTACCCTTAGATTATCTACGGTTGACCTACCCAGATTCCTAAGTAAGGGGCGAGTACAAGTGCACTAGAGTGCCTTCCGTCCCCTGTCCTATTGCTTTCCTATATCTCCTATACCTTTTTTCTATTCCTATATCTCTTCTTCTATTCTTTCATTGATATGTTCTATTACTATATCTTTTTTTCTATTCTTTCTTAGATATATTGTGTTGTTTAAGTGTTCCCTTTATTTTTTTGAGCAGTGTAAATATTTTCAGAAGGAAAGCAATTGGCCATTCCTGGAACAGAAAAGTGGTAGGCCCTAGCATATGATAACCTATTTTTTTGCACTGAATATCTTGCAATATCTTATTACTAAAGCAAAAGTCTGCCTGCATTTTCTCAAACCAGCTGAGTTAAACTAGCATTAATATGAGAAAAGTAAGTGCAGATAGACCTATTCCTTCACTGCATTTATCAAAATATGTCAACATAAAACAACAATTTAAAGAATTTTACTATAAATAATTTGTGAATCCAAAAATTTAATATTTATTTATTTATTCATCAATTTATATAGCCTGCATTTCTATTATATTGAAATTGATTGCTTTTTCTATCATATAGACAAATACATTATAAAAGCTATTTTCTCTTCAATATAGAATCACAAAATATCACAGGACAAAAAAATGGTTCTATTCAGAAGACAAAGAAAAAACCTCAAGAAAAAAAGAACATATTCCAGTCCTCTAAATTAAACATAAGTAGTAAAAACCTAGACCAGGATCTTAAGAAAGGAAATGTTCTTACAGTAGCACAGCAGCCCTTGGCTAATTCAGTGGATTCTTCTGTTCAGTCTGCTAATTCTTCTTCAAATGAATTAAGTAATTCAAATCTTCCACCCATTAGAAACACTCTTATGAAGTCCAAAGAAGATGATTTTTACACAGCACTATGCTCAAATGTGGAAGCATCTGTTGGAATAAATGAAGATACAAATGATAACTTAGAACAAGAACATATTTCAGTTGATCTTAACAAACCTCCTCTTTTTGACCAAAGTAGAGGTAGTACAATAACTTTAACACAAGTGGAACAACATAATTGTGAAACTGGAGTTGGGAGTGATGGAAGTAGGGCTGAATTTTCCCATAGATTTTTACGACAACATGATGTAACAGTGGACTCAGCTATTGAATCACATTCATTAGCACAAAGAAAAGTAAGAGATCAAAAAAAATCTTATTCTCTTGAAGAAAACCTTTTGGAAGAGGCTCATAAAAATGAAAGTGAACATTTGGAATTTAATTCAAAAATCCCACAAGCAGGAAGTGCAACAGCTGTTGAAGCTCCTGGTAACTTAAATTCTCCTGAAGACTGGCAAGGGAACAATTTGTATGGCAGAGAAAGACAGAGTTTTGAGAACAATCAAAGATGTTATGCTGGTTTTATTTCTGCTAGATCAACAGTACAAAGGCCTTCTATGCGTTCTACACTTAATACAAACTTTAATACAACTGCAAATAGAAGTGATATGGCAGGCACTTTGGATGTTGCAACGAGTCCTGTGCAAATCACAGAACTGAATGGAAATCCAAGACTAACTGCTCGCAGACAACTATCTCCCATAAGAATCAGAGATTCCTTTTCAGGTGCTGAAAGTTGCCAATCTTCATCACCCACAGTCAGTCACTTTGATGATAGCAATCTGCTTGAGGACAGTATAAGCAATGGTTTAAGTAGCATATCTCCAAGCACTGCTTCTCATGATGAAGATAACTTTTTGAATTCCCACAGTTCCTCATCATCCACAGATTCTTCTCCTCCATCTCTTTTTCGCACAAATTTCACAGCACATCTTCACATGACTGGTCCTTTACCTGACCAGGTTCCAATTTTCCTGACAGTATCTGATTTGCGAAATCAAAACAACTATATAAGCAGTACTACTTCTTGTAATTCAATAAATTCCAAAGAGATTAATAAAGCTGAAACAGATCCTGAGAAGCTAAAAAAGTTGCAAGAGAGGTGAGTAAAAGCTAGTGGGCATGGAATGTTGACACTTTTCTTTGGTTTGGTATAAGCTAAAGTATAAAGAGGAATCTATTAACTTTTATCTAGAACTATTTTAAGCTATTACGTGCTACAATTATTTTTCAATTCCAGAGGTTAAAATAAACTCTAGTATAGAGAAATGGGACATTCCTCATAAATGATCAGATTTGGTGATACATTTCTAAATACTGTATTTTTCAGAGCATAAGATGCATCGGAATATAAAATGCACCTTAATTTTTGGGAGGAAAATAGGGAAAAGAATCTGCTTACCAGGTATTCATCTGGCTAGCATCCTTAGCCAGCACATAATTTAATCCCCTGGTTAGGACTTTAAAAAAAAATATTCGGAGAGAGTAACAATGAAAGAGCTTGCAAGCCAGTAAGAGCTTTGAACATCATTAGCACCTGGAAATAAACCTAAAGCAAGTAGAGCAGTAAGGAAAAAAATCTGCAAAGATTTAGGGCTTGGAAAACATTCTTCACAGAGAGTAAAAATGAAAGAGCTTGCAACCCGGTAAGAGATGGGAACATTGTTAGTACCTGGTTAGGGCTGGTAAAAAACATTAGGAGCAAGTAAAGCAATGAAAAAAACTTGCAAAGACTTAGGGTTTGGAATACATTCTTTGGAGATAGTAACAATGAAAGAGCTTGCAAGCTAGAACATTGTTAGCACCTGGTTAGGGCTGGAAAGAAATATTCAGAATAAGTAGAAAATGAAAAAAACACTAAAAGGCAGGGTTTGGAAAATATTCTTTACAGAGAATAACAATGAAAGAGCTTGCAAGCCAATAAGAGCTGGGAACATCGTTAGCCCCTGGTTAGGGTTGGAAAGAAACTTATTTGGAGCAAGTTAGAGCAATGAAAAAACCCTGCAAAGGCTTAGGGCTTGGAAAACATTCTTTGCAGAGAGAAACCATGAAAGAGCTTGCAAGCCGGTAAGAGCTGGGAACATCGTTAGTGCCTGGCTAGGTCTGGAAAGAAACTTATTCGGAGCAAATTAGAGCAAGTTAGGTTGTAAAATGCCCAGGTCTAATCTATTAGTTTAGAAGGTCGTAGCTTCAATTTGGTAAGATTATGTTTATTAGGTGTAAGCAAATAAAGAATTTCTCAATTGGATCATAGTATGCTGTCTTTGAGCTTAGGCCTAACATCTGTTGATGATTCATCCTAATGGCAGAAATTAGCCGCCATTTAAATATCTTCATTTCAGTTAAGGCTGGCTGTTCTGTTTGTCTTTAGTTTGATCTTTATATTTAATTTTAGTTCCATTTTTTTCACTTTGTTCCTTAATGTTTAAGGTATTAAGCATAAAACGTATCAGGAAAGACTTAATGAACTCAATCTGTATAGTCTGGAGGACAGAAGGAAAAGGGGGGACATGATCGAAACATTTAAATATGTCAAAGGGTTAAATAAAGTTCAGGAGGAAAGTGTTTTTAATAGGAAAGTGAACACAAGAACAAGGGGACACAAACTGAAGTTAGTTGGGGGAAAGATCAAAAGCAACATGAGAAAATATTATTTTACTGAAAGAGTAGTACATCCTTGGAACAAACTTCCAGCAGACATGGTTGGTAAATCCACAGTAACTGAATTTAAACATGCCTGCGCTAAACATATATCCATCCTAAGATAAAATACAAAAAATAGTATAAGGGCAGACTAGATGGATCATGAGGTCTTTTTCTGCCGTCAGTCTTCTATGTTTCTATGTTTGCTATTAGACCATGCAAATCTTTTGCATTTTCAGCTATCAAGGTAGTGTTATCACCATAGCATAACAAATTTAAAACCACACACTTTTCTTCCAGTCCAGTTTCTTTTAATATACATTTGGCATATAGGTTGAATAAATAAGAAGATATAATATAGTCCAGGGACACTTCTTTCCTAAGCTGGAGCTAGGTTTTTTCACCATGTAGGGGATGCCCGGAGAAAGGGAATTTGGAGAAAGTTGCAACCAAGTATTCTTGATCGGCATGCTCAGGTACAGTCCTCAGTGGACTCCAAAGCCCACAAGATTTTATGCAGGTATTTTCTGAAAATGATGCATAAGAATTAAAAAGCAATATAAATTATAACATGACCTTTACAGCAGCAGTATAAAGTCTAATACGTGGAGTAAAACCTTGAAAATAAATAGTATCTGCTATTGTGCCCATCTATTCCTTCCCATCTATTCCTTCCCTTTACAACTTGTTTTTTTATTATCTGTCTCCTACCCTTCCAGGGTCCTCAGGCAGTTTAGTTTTCCTGCTCAAAATATGCACTTCAAATTCAAGTGTGTAAGGTAGAATATTATTTGTCACTCAGATGGACTTCTCAATTAATGTAGCAAGGTTCTTCTTAAATTCCTTATGAATGTGCAATCTTTTAATCAAAACTATTTAGCAATTAACATGTCTAGCAAATCCAAATAACTGATATTTTCATAAAATATAAGGGTTTTTTATAGATAAAAACCAAAATTAGAAGAAAACCAAAGAATTTTTATATTTTAAAAAAGCAGGAGATAATGAGTTAGTTAAAAAATAAACAACTAAATGAGAATTCCATGTTTTCTGAATAACAAAGTGTGAAGAGAAATATTTATTTATGGGGCCCTATTCTGTCGCAATTACATTAAAAAGAAAATCATTATAAAATAATTTATATATTTAGGTTGTAATTTTGTTTTCAAAAAAGACTTTGATTTATTAAAGAGTAAACTATACTTCATGGACTTCTTTCTAAAGAGTTCTATTTTTTTTGGAAAGAACTTAGTATGCCCTTAGCCTGAAGCAATTCCCATTGACTACACAACATGTGTATTAATCTGTAAATCTTGATATCTTTCTCTGAAGTGTAGTCCAAAGTTGGCAAATTTGAAAAATATTAAACATTTTGTTTTAAATGGAACTTTTTTCAGGTATCAAATTGAAATGGTTGGGGAGAATTTTTATCAGCCTTTGGCATGAAATATTTTCTTTCTCTGATGAAAAATAAAGGGGAAAAATGGTTGCTCTCTGATAGGGCTTTAAATTCTTCAGAGGCACCATATTATAACTTTCCCAAAATAAATAGAATTTAAATAAAAACCAAGTTACTTTCCAAGACATCCTTGGTGCTTCCTGAGTTTGATTGTTCTCTTGCAGATGTTTCATTATCCAAACTAGGTAACATCATAAATGATAGCACCAAAGTCTATTATCATAGGGCACCAATGACCCCTAATTTCAACTGTGTGCTGAATTTCGACAAAGGAATTCACACAAGACGTTCAGGCAAAAGAACAGAAGAGTTTTATTCTCTCTGGGTTTTAAAAAAATGATTGGCCAAGCATGGTGATTCCTCCGCAAGGAAGAGACACCTAACAGAAGCTAAATGCAGGTTAATATACCTAATGAAAACACCTCCCATTCCTACATCAGCTATTCCGACAAGGAGGGTTACAGACAGTGAAGGGCTACCAAAATTTTTACTATCACACTGTGGGCATGGCTTATGCATTTTTCCCCAATTTTTTTTCAAATTGGGTGCTCTGGGATGGAGCTCCATTTTTGCTACCCCACTGCGTTCCCCCCCTGTCCAGGCAGTAGCCCACCCCTAGTTACAGCCTATAACAAAAATACACACAAATCCTGCCTTAAACAATACTATTTCTTTCTTTCCCATTGCTAATTCTAATATTCCCTTGTCTGGCAAACCATAGATGATTCATTACTATCCTCCTGCCGTCTTATCAGGGTCACAGACTTCTTGAGAAACAGTTCTTCTTTGTATGAGCTAAACTCATCTACTAAAACAAAACTTAAGTGCATATGTATAAAGGGAATTTTCCACCTTCACAACCATGACTTACAAATATTCTTTTTTTATTGGGTAAGTTAATTTCTAAATATAATTAAACAAAATTTATAGAATGCTAAATAACAGCATTGGAGTAATCCAACTAATTAAGTTAGACTAATGAACTCTAATCAAACAGCAGACCCTATACTGTTCCAGACAATTGGTTGTCCAATTGTTTCTTGAAAATCTCCATAAATGAAGCGCCCATAACTTCTGGAGGCAAACTGTTCCACTGATTAATTGTTCTTCTTAAATCTAGGTTGGATTTCTCCTTGACAGGTTTCATATGGTTGGGTTTTTTTGGTGTTGCTCTGTATTTGTAGAATAAAGTTGCTTTGAAGAAGAATTTGATTCTCCTCTTTAACAACCCCTCAAATAGTATTTCTTTATGGTTGGGGTAGTGGTTGAGGTAGTTGTGGTGGAGTATAAACAGGTGGTGGTGGAGTGGTATAGGGAATTTGGTTTGATGGGTTTGCATTTTTTCAGTGCTTGGATATTTTTCTCCATGGATGCAAGATGTGGTTCAAGGCTCATATTTAAGTGGTTGTCTACTAGGACTCCTAGATCTCTCTCACAGCCACTGCTGTTGCGCCAGATACCCTCTATTCTATATTGTGCATTTGGTTTAGTAAGAGTTAGGTTTGGTGTATCTGACCCTTTAGTTCTCTAGTTTTTGAGAAATAAAGTTGTCTGCTAATTTGATTGAAGCCTGAAAAAAAGGACATTATTCCTTTTGTAATTTTGTATTATACTTAAATTGAGTATACTGTACTCAGTATGTAAGAGAAAAATTACTTCTTCCCACTACTCTTTTATTTTGATAATTTTGAAACCTATTTTAGATATGGACTTTTAAATGCCACTCTTCCAGATTTTTTAGATTCAAAATTTTGCAGGATTGAAAAATTGTATTTGTATTTCCAGTCTCCTGGCAGAAGACCCTGAAGAGGAGGGAGATCAGTGTCGGATATGTCAAATTGCAGGAGGATCTGTAACAAATCCTCTGCTAGAACCTTGTGGATGTGGAGGAAGTCTTCGATTTGTCCACCAGGAATGTCTAAAGTCATGGCTAAAGGCTAAAATAAAATCAGGTATGGTTTTGTGTGTATATGTGTGTGTGTGTGTATAAAGACAGACATCATGATCTCTGGAATTTAAAATATATTATCCACTTAGCTTTCGTTAACCTCTGCTAACATTGTCAGAATGCAAAAACTACCATTGAAGAGGGAGGGGGCCACAGAGAAGGATATTAAAGCAATACCTGACAGCTCAGCGCTGTTCCCTGGGGATGGACAGCCCAAGCGGTATGCGATAGGGGAAGAAGCGACAGGAGCTAGGCCTCTATCGATTAACAGATCTGAAGTAAAAACAATAGAGCTAATTATAGGTGGGAGGTGGGTGGATGGGCCTATCATACGCACAATGGCTAGATTGATCAATGATGTATAAAAGCAAATATCTCTTCAATTGTAGTTTTTCTCTGATGATGTTAGCAGAGGCTAACAAAAGTTAAGTGGATAATATATTTTAAGTTCTGGAGATCGCGATGTCTGTCTCTTCTTTTATAGCTACACCTGGAGCTTCTATTTTTAGGATAGTTCAAGATATGTGTGTGTGTGTGTACATATGTATATATATGCATGTATGTATGTATATTTGTATATATCTGTGTACACACACACACACACACACACACACACACACATATACATACATACACAATACATATATATACATATATGTATACTGTGTTTCCCTGATAATAATATGACTTGTCCTGAAAATAAGATCAAAATTAATTGGGGTGGTGGTGGTAAGAATATGCCCTCCCACAAAAATAAGCCCATGAAAGAGTGGTCCTGACCAGCACAGGAGGCAGCCCTTTTCTTCTCTGGTCACCTCAGGGCTTCTCAGACCCTTAACTGAATCTGCCGATATGTTCCCACTGCCATTCACAAAACAGCTGATTTGCAGGTGCAGCTCAGGCCACTGGTACTGGTTTCTGACTTCTCATATTAGGATACTATTACACAAAAGCATTATTTTTCCCTATTAATATAAGTAAAATCCAATTTGGTGTAATCATTCAGGCATTAGACCATAAATGGAGAGAGCAAGAGTTCTAGTCCCACCTTGGACATAAAGCCACCTGGGTGACCTGGGACCAGTCATTTTCCCAATCTAGGAAACAGACAATGGCAAATCAATTCCAAAATCTTGCAAGAAAACTGGACAGACCTGCCTAAGTAGCTCCAATCATTTGAAGACACACAACTATATTATCTGTATATTTCAAGCATGTTTCAGCTCCCCAGAGTTACTGTGCAGTAAGATAAATCTTATAAATAAATAAATAAATGTCGTGGGCTGTAAAATGGATATCAATATGTTAACATCAGTAAACAAAATACAAATTTGATAATGTGATTGTGATTACAAAATTCTATACACAGCTATTAACTGATCTAATATATGGTATAATTAGAGAGGATATTAAACTATTTAATCACCAGTAAATATCTTATAAATAAGGTAGCAAAAAATATTTCTGTTCATTAGGTGCTGAGCTTGGTGCTGTGAAAACATGTGAACTGTGTAAGCAGACTCTCACTGTAGATCTGGATGATTTTAATGTGAATGACTACTACAGGAATCACCAACAGTCTCGGGTAAGAAATCAGCTACTGTGATAAACCCATCTTTTATTGAAAAAAAGCAAATATCTTTGATTATCTTCCTTGATGAAAACTATATAAAACTGGAGATTCTACCTATACTTAGAAACCCAAACTTTGTATCTTCTATCTTCTTGGCTATCACTGCTAATTGCCTGTCTTATGATTTCTAGCACTTCCTTAATCTTCCTTGTTTCTAACTTATATTTCTTGATTAGGCATTCTGTTGGTCTTCTTGTTTTTCACCTTTTCCCCATCTATTCTAGGTAATTTGCAACTGATCTCAGTTTGCTAATCTTATTTTCTAGCCTGATCTTCCATTTGATGGTGCGTTCTTTGGCTTTCAGTTATGACAGCATGGTGTGATTTATTATTGGTTTGTTTCTTGTAGCGAGTGAGTGCTTATATTTGATGTTGCAGTAATGGCATCTTGTAATGGTTATGCTGTTTCTTTAGAACAAACTTCAACACAGATAACCTTATTCTATTGGGTTTGTGCTTTTCTACATGCTCAATTAGTCTTTGTTCAATTATTCTACTTCAGTTAGAATGTGTTACTTATTTGCTCTTTCTGAAGTAATAGAGAGGTGTTCCTCATGGTTTTCAGAGGTATTATCCCAAAAGTTACCTCATATGAGATTAAATTGATGTCTAGACATCAGTTGAGATTATGGCTACTGCTATAGTCTCTCTGCTGCATTATTATCTCCCTGTCTGGGCTCCTTGACTCCATTTCCGAGGAGCAGTTTTCAGTTTGGAGCAGTGGCAATTGATCAGGAATTGGAAGAACTGTCTTTGGTCCCATTTCATGGTCAAATCATGCCCTGATAGCCATGACATTTTTTTTATATTATTCCCCACTGCAGGGAGACAGAACCTATTTCATTGGTCCATAGGAATCTGGGGCTTATTCTTAATAACAGAGTTGGAAGAGATCTTGGAGATCTTCTAGTCCAATCTCTGCTCAGGCAAGAAACTCTATTCCGGTGATAGTGAAGCTTTTAGAAACAGAGTGTCCAAACTGCAACCCAAAACCCATTTATTTATTACAAAGTGCCAACACGGCAATTTAACCCGAATAATGAGGTTTAACTACCTAAAATAATGATAAAGAAGGTAGAATTCAGCTAATTGTTCTAAGAAAAACTTGGTAACTGCACTTTTATGTCCCTTCATTTTTTTCCCATGTTACATTTAGCAACAATAAAAAGAAAAACTTTTGTAATATCGTTTCTTTCCCTCCCTCTTTATCTGTTTCTCTCTTTCTCTCCATTTCTATTTCTCTCTTTTTCCTGTTTTTCTCTTGCTTTCTTTCCATCCTCCCTCGCTCTTTCCATCCATCCATTTATCTGTCTGTCTGTCTGTCTGTCTGTCTTTCTATTTATCTATCTGTGCTCTCTTACCCAGATTCATGTATTGTGTGAATCCAAACACTTGGACTGTGGAAGGGGAGTGGAGGCTGGCAGGCAAAGCCAATCATTAGAGATCCACACGAAATAAGACAACTCAAACCTGGATCCTGCCCAGAGGACACCCCCTTTCCTCTCCCTAACTTCCCCCACAGCACGGGCCCAGGTGGCCTGAGCACAGCTCCCTCCTCGGAGGTGAGCAGAAAGAAAATAAATTTGGCGCTGCAGCTGGGAAGCAGTGGTGTGTAGCCCCAACTTTGGCCAGCAAAAATGGAGCAGACAGGACATGCACCTTCCCTGCTGCTGCAACACTCCTTTGGGGTGAACTGGATGGGAGGGCAAGGGCAGCGCCAGCCAGTGGTGGAATCACCCAACTGGGAGCCACAGCAGAGAGATGAAAGACCTTGCAGCTTGCCAACACCCGCCCTATGGCATATTGTGATGGGGTGACAGTGTGCGTGCCCACAGAGAGGGCTCTGCGTGTTACCTCTAGCACACACGCCATAGGATAACCACCAGGGGCCTATACCATTTCAGAAAAGTAGTTGTCCAATATCTTCTTTAAAACTTCCAGTATTGGAGCATGCACAACTTTTGGAGCAAAGTTATTCCACTGATTAATTGTTCTAACTATCATGTAATTTCTGTTTAGTTCTTAGTTGCTTCTCTCTTTGATTATTTTCCATCCATTGCTCTTTTCTTCTGCCTTCAGATACTTTGCAGAATAGCTTGAATTGCTCTTCTTTTTGGCAACGCCTGATACTGCTATCATGGCACATCTAATATTTCCATTAAACTACTCATAGCCAATTCCAACAACTTTAGCCTCCAATCTCCTAATCATCTTTTTTGCTCGTCTCTGCACTTTTTCTGGTGTGTCAAAAAAGTTTATATCATGGCAACCAAAACTGGATGCAGTATTCCAGCTGTGGTCTTACCAGAACATTATAAAGTGGTATTGACGCTTCATGTGATCTTGACTCTGTCTTTCCTTTAATCCTTTTGGCTTTTTTGGGCAGCTGTAGCATACTGCTGGCTCATATTTAAGTGATTGTCTATTAGGATTCTGAGATCCCTCTCACAGTTGCTGCTTTTGAGTAAGATACCACCTATACTATACCTGTGCATTTTGTTTTCTTGCATAAAACTTACTTTTTTTCACCACTGAATTTCATGTTGTTAGATAGCGCCCAATGTTCAAATCTGTCAATATCCTTCTGTATCTGAAACCTATCTTCTGGATTGTTGCCTATTCTTGCCAGCTTGGTATTGTCTGCAGATTTGATGAGTTCCTTATCTATTCCCTCATCCAAATCATTGATGAAAATATTGAAGAATACTGGGCCTAAACCAGCACTTGGGTACCTCACTGTATACTTCCCACCAAGTAAATGCAGTTCCATTTAAAATTGCACATTGAGTATGGTTGGTCAGCCAGATACAAATCCATCCGGTGGTGATAATGTCTAACTCCAATGCTCTCTACATGGGGCTGCCTTTGAAGAGTGTTTGGAGACTGCAAGTAGTGCAAAATGCAGCTGTGCAAGCTATTGTGGGGCTTCCAAGATCTGTGCACATTTCAACATTATTCTGTGAGCTGCGTTAGTTGCTAATTGGTCTCTGGGCACAAAGTGTTGGTTATGACTTATAAAACCTTACACGGTTTAGGACCAGATTACCTATAGGACCGTCTTCTGCCTCATGTATTCCAGCGGCCAGTTAGGTCCCACAGAGTTGGCCTTCTCCAGGTCCCATTGGCTAGACAATGTCGGCTAGCGAGACCTAGAGGAAGAGCCTTCTCTGTGGTGGCCCCAGCCCTTTGGAATTAACTCCCTCCAGAGATACATACCAACCCCTCCCTCCTGTCCTTTTGCAAAGCTTTGAAGACTCATCTCTGCTGGCGGGCATGATGGCCGTGAGTGCTGAGATTTAACTCCAGCCGATACAATGAGTGACTAGATTAGATGAATGTGGATGGTTGTGTTAGGATAAATGGGGTTTTTAGAAATTTTTTAGTTTTTGTAGTATTTTTAATATTAGATTTGTACACATTGTACTGTATTTATTGTATTGTATGCTGCCCTGATTCAGTTGAGAAGGGTGGTATATAAATCTAATAAATAAATAAATAAAATAAAATAAAATAAACAAACTCACAAGTGGTATGTTGTGATTACTTTATCAAATACCTCAACGAAGGCGAAGGAAATTATATCCAGCATTCTTCTGGTGTACTAATTTTGTTACTTTGTCAAAGAATGCAATAAGATTTGTTTGGCATGATGTTTTTGACAAACTCATGTTGGCTTTAGGTTAAGACTTTGTTTGCCTCTAGGTGTTGGCTGATTCATTGCTTGTTATCTTTTCCAGAATCTTCCCAGGTATTGAGGTCAGGCTGATCCAGGACTATAGTTTCTTGGATCTCTCCCTCTCCCCCCCCCCCCTTTTAATATGGGAACTACATCAGTTCCTTTCCAGTCCTCTGGTAGTTCCCTGGTGCTCCAGGATCTTTGAAAGATATAGTTCAGTGATTCTGAGATCGGGTCTGCCAGTTCCTTCAGAACCTTGGGGTGTAGTCCATCTGGTCCTGGTGATTTGAACTCATCTAGGGTGGAAGGTGCTCATTTACCATTTTTTTGCCTATTGTTGATGGTTTGCTGCATGATCCTATTCAGGTCACAATTGTCACTTGGAATAAGGGGGCAGAAAAGACACACATACAACCTTTCTTTCCTCACAGATCCAATCACTGTGATTTATAGAAAAGTTGAGTGGGATCAAGTGGGTTAAGAGATTTATTTTATTTATTTATTTATTTATTTGTCCAATACACAATACAGAGAATAGACATGTAGTAATATATATAAAGAAAAGGATAGAAGAAAAGATATAAAAATAGAGGAGAAGATATATGAAAGGAAGAAAAGATATATGAGATAAAGGAGAGATAATTGGACAGGGGACGAAAGGCACACTGGTGCACTTATGTATGCCCCTTACTGACCTCTTAGGAACCTGGAGAGGTCAATCGTGGATAGTCTAAGGGAAAATGTTGGGGGTTAGGGGTTGACACTATTGAGTCCGGTAATGAGTTCCATGCTTCGACAACTCGATTGCTAAAGTCATATTTTTTACAGTCAAGTTTGGAGTGGTTAATATTAAGTTTGAATCTGTTGCGTGCTCTTGTGTTGTTGCGGTTGAAGCTGAAGTAGTAATTGACAGGCAGGACATTGCAGCATAGGATCTTGTGGGCAATACTTAGATCGCGTATTAGGCGTCATAGTTCTAAGCTTTCTAGACACAGTATTGTTAGTCTATTTTCGTAGGGTATTCTGTTTCGAGTGGAGGAGTGAAGGGCTCTTCTGGTGAAGTATCTTTGGACATTTTTGAGGGTGTTGATGTCTGAGATGCGGTATGGATTCCAGACAGATGACCTGTATTCTAGGATGGTCTGGCAAAAGTTTTGTAGGCTCTGGTGAGTAGTGTGAGATTGCCAGAGCAGAAGCTGCGTAGGATCAGGTTAACAACTCTAGAAGCCTTTTTGGCACTTAGGTCATTTGATATTAGAATTCCAAGGTCTTTTACTGAGTGGGGGTTGGCTGTGAGATTTTGTTTATTCAGTTTATATATGAGGTTCAGGTTCTTTTTGCCAATGTGGAGGGTAGAGCATTTGTTGATTGATATTTGAAGTTGCCAGGTGTTAGACCAATCTGAGACAAAGTCGAGGTCTTTTTGGAGAGTAGATATGTTGTCCGTGGTGTTGAAAAGTTTTACATCATCGGCGAAAAGAACATAGTTGCTTGTGATGTGATCGCAGAGGTCGTTAATGTAGATAATGAAGAGAGTAGGACCTAGTACGCTGCCCTGGAGAACGCCACTTTTGACAGGGACGGGGGTGGAAATGGCGCTTCCAATTTTGACAACTTGTTGCCTGTTTGACAGGAATGCAGTAATTCAGCTGTGGTGGAATCCTGAGATGCTATAGGATTTGAGTTTTAGGAGTAGTTTGTCGCAGACCAGTGAGTCGAAGGCTTTGCAAAAGTCAATATAAATTGCACCAATGGATTTTCCTTTATCTAGCTGTGTAGTCTATATGTTTTTGCAGTGAAGTAGTTGTAGGTTGCAGGATAATTTCTTTCTGAATCCAAATTGTTTGTTAGAGAGTAGTTTATTAGATTCTAAGTAAAGGGTGATAGATTGATTTATAATAGATTCCTTGATTTTACATAAGGCGCAGCATAGTGATATTTGTCAGTAGTTGTCAACGAGAGAAGGGTCTCCTTTTTTGAAGATGGGGATGACTACTGTTTTGACCATAGTTTGGGGAGTGTGCTGGTCCTGAAGGATTTTTGGAAGATAATGCTTATAGAGGTTCAGCTATAGCAGAAGAAAGCTTTTTTAGGAAGTATGCACAAAGACTGTCTGGTCCGACTGATAGGGAAGGTTTGAGGTCATGGATTGCTTTTTCAACACAGTCTACAGTGAAGTCTATTTGGGTTAGGTGGTTATGAGAGTTTGAGGTGCGATTTGCAAAGATGGGGGATGAGCCGTTACTGTTACCAAAGACAGAGCCAAAGAAAGAGTTGAAGAGGTTAGCTTTGGATAGATCATCATGGTATTCTTTGTTGTTGGATCCTTTGAGAGGTGAGATAGGTCTAGAATCTTTGAGTTTATTGTTGACAAAGTTGTAGAAGGCTCGGTTAGATTTGGTGCGAAGGAGGTTTTCCTCTTGTTTGCTGTGATAATTGAGACATTCTGCTTTTATTTGCTGGCATATCCTTTTGTAGTGGCTTCTGAAGTTGGTTACTTGGTCTTTTTTGCTTTTACGCCAGAGAGATCTTTTTTTGGTTTGCAGTTTCTTTATCGAGACAAGTAAGTTATTTTTTCTTTTACCTCTGGATGAAGTGAGTGGTACATGTAGTCCAATAGGTCTTTTAATCTGGAGTAAGAACGTGTTGTAGAGATCATCAATGGTGTTGCAGTTAGAGAGCAAAGATTGCCAGTTAAGAATTGAGAGATTGGCATCTATGAATTCATAGTTGGCTTTCCTAAAATTGTACTTAGGTGTCACATTATTCAGGTGAGTGTCAGGATGGTGTAGATTGAGGTTGAAGTTAATCATACTATGATCGCTGTTGGAGAAGGGTTCTTTTATATGCAGTCCATAGATAGCACTTTTGCTATTACAGAATATGAGGTCAAGACAGCTGTTGAGTCTGGTATTGTTTGATACTAATTGGTCAACTCCCAAGCTGGTGATGGCGTTGTAAAGGGCAGTATGTATAGATCCTGTGGAGCATTCGTTTAAGGTCCAGTTGATGTGTGGTAGGTTGAGGTCGCCAAGGAAGATAATGGAGTAGGGACAGGAAGTTGCCCATCTTAGTAGGGAGGTTAATTTTGTTGCATGGGTAATGTCGTAGTCTGGAGCTCTGTAGCAAAGTAGGAAGCGGAGTGTGGTATTGAGGGAAAGGTCACATATAATGGTTTCAGGAAGGATAAGATCATGTGCAACTTGGATGTTTTTTAGATTGAGTGAATTTTTATAGAATATAGCTACACCACTTCCTCTGCAGGATTCACGGTCAGACCGGAAAACAAGGTAGTTACTTGGTGTGGTGATGGAGTCAGGATAGGATGTATTCAGCCATGTTTCACAAACAAATATTATGTCAAATATGTTGGTGTCAAGTAGGAGGAGGAATTCAGACAACTTGTTGATTATACTTCTTGCAATGATTAGTTTACATTTGAGATTGAATTTATATTCAGGAATGAAATTGGATTGAGTTGAATTGAAATTGGATTGAATTGAGGTAGTAAGGGGCACGCTTTCCTATTCTTTGTTGGATGCCTGGACTGCTGCTGTATATGGATGAATATTGTTGATGCTAGCAGGCTATTTCTCTTTTGTGGAAGATGGGATGAAGAGAAAGGCATTCAGTTCTTGTCCAGCTTGGTGATAGCAAGCATGAATGCTAGTTGAGAAAGAAAGTTTGCAATTCACAATCAACATCTTAGAGGCATTTTAATGTACCTGGTAGGGTAGTCATTAAGATCATTTAAAAAAGCATAATGGAGTTTTAAAACTGATGATTTATGTTAGAAAGTACTGTTTACAAATCGTGTTCTAACTGCATTGTTATTTTTCATGAAATAATGTCTTCCTTCCTCCCAAAATAAAGTCTTCATATCATTTTCCATAGTAATGGGAAATATTCAGAAAATATCTATAGAAAGGATTTAAAGTTTTTATATTTATCTTGTATTCATGCATCTTGTATCAGAGGATAATAGAAATATGCTCAGTTAAGATAAATTTATTTGTTGTTTCTTTTGTGAAACAAACTCATAATGTCTTCTTTAACATACAGGCCCAGGATGAGCTGATGAACTCAGGTCTTTACCTTGTACTGCTGCTTCATCTATATGAGCAAAGATTTGCAGAACTCATGAGATTAAACTACAATCAAGCCTCCAGAGATAGGGTAATAGCCAGAATAATATTTATTTTTTTCTTTCTATTTACTTAGGAAAATTAGCACTTCTTTTGTGTTTATCATATCTATTCACAGCAGTCTAAGAATCTCAGGGTTCCCTGTGTCATTACCAGATTAAATGAGTATACATTAATGTTCTGTCTGGGTCCCCCCAGACGCCAACACCAACCAAAAAGAGTAGCCAGACACACTGGTAAAAAGCAAAGGCAGTTTATATAATTCAAAGCAAACACAGGTAACAAAAACTGTTCTTACAGACAGGAACACTATGAAGCTTCACAGAGGTTTCATGAAGGCCAGGCAATAAAACAGGATTCTTGCTGGCAAAAACAATGCTGGAGATTATAAAACCCATGCCTCCCCCAAGTCTTCCAGACTTCTAGGCCACAAGCCAAGATCAGAGACGCCGAGGATCGAAGCAAGGTCACAGGACTCCCAATTGATAACTCTCCACAAGACTGTAAGGGCGGGCCTGCCTTTTCAACCCTGCTGAGGAGAACCACACCCAAACCCAGCTGTTGCCAATTCAGGGATGGAAATACCTTTCTAATTGGCCCCGTCTTTGAGCTGCTCGTCGCTGCCTCATGTCTATTATAGCCTGTGTGTCTTCATCCAATGAATCCAGGCTACTAGTTGGGGAGAGCCCCCCCCCCCGGGGGTCTCAGGCTGCTCTCCCTCCTCCTCTTCCTGACGTTCCTCTCCCCCGTCTGCCTGGTCCTCCCCCTCCTGTTCACTGACCTCCTCCTCTGGGCATGGATCCGGCAGAGCTCCAGCCGGTCCCTGAGGAGCCTCAGGCTGAATCACAACAATTAATAGGAGCATATCTCTTTTTTAAAAAAAAGAAATCAAATTTTGTATAAAACATGCAATACAGTGATCCCTCGATTATCGCGAGGGTTACGTTCCAAGACCTCTCGCGATAATCGATTTTCCGCGATATAGTGGTGCGGAAGTAAAAACACCATCTGCGCATGCGCGCCCTTTTTTCCATGGCCACGCATGCGCAGATGGTGGAGCCGGGGAGCGACGAAAGTTCGGAGGCTGGCAATGGTTATTTTTAATGTCGGCCCCCCCCCAGCGCCCCCGGGCTCCTCACCGCTACCCCCCCGCCCGCCCGATTCGCCCCTCTCACCGGCTTTCTTGGGGCACGAGTCCTCCTGCAGCAGCGCTGGCGGCAACGGCTTCTCAGCTTTTAGAATGCCCGCCTCCTTCCTTCCTTCCCTCCCTCCCTCCTTCCTTCCCTCCTTCCTTCCCTCCCTCCTTCCCTCCCTCCTTCCCTCCCTCCTTCCCTCCCTCCTTCCTTCCCTCCTTCCTTCCCTCCTTCCCTCCCTCCTTCCTTCCCTCCTTCCCTCTCTCCCCCCTTCCTTCCCTCCTTCCCTCCTTCCCTCCTTCCTTCCTTCCCTCCCTCCTTCCTTTCGTAAAAAGCACTTAAACAATGACAGAATAAAAACCCCAGCCCTCACCAGCATTTGAATTTCATTCGCTCAGTCATTCATTCATTCATTCTTCTGTATGCCACTCAGTCCCAACACTTTCAACCCACAAATTACCATTTCACATCCCCTTAATTACCATTTCCCCTTCACCTCTACCTGTACCTGTACTGTACACATTGAATAAGACACTTAGTCATCCTTATTATAAATGATAACAATATTTATTTACATATTTACATTTTTTGGGGGGGGGTTAGCATAACTAGGATAACTCGGGATCTTCTTCTATCACCATTTCTACAATGGACGCTGCAGGTGATGGTGTGACAGACCTCTTGGTTTTCGTGACAAACATAGTTATGGGCAGTTGTTGGCGCAGTTTCTTTTTCTGGGCTAACATGGCTCTGTATGGTGCAAAGGTGTTGTCAAGGGAGGCCTTAAACTGTATAGAGCGAGTCATGTTGGGATCCCAAAGTTCCACCATGCGTTGTACATTTGCAGCAGCTCTGTTCAGTTCTGCAAGCCGCTCAAGCGTTAGGCCAACATCTTCTTCCTCAGCTTGTTCAGCTTCCGCTTCCTCCTCTTCTTCTTCACTCGCTGACCTGGTCAGCTCCTCCAGATCTTTGTCAGCGGTAGGCCATGCTCATCAAGCAAACCATTGATTTCATCTGGGGTCATGTCAACGAAGCCTTCTCCACCCAGTGCCTGTGCCAGCTTCACAGAGTTCTGGACTGCAGCATCTTGAATTTCTTCGGGAGCAAATCCCTTGTAATCATGCACCACTTCTGGCCACAATTTCTTTCAGCAGGCATGTCTGTGACTTCATATCCATTAAGGCATTCTGAATGTTCTTCAGACAAGATGCGATCGTGTACTGACGCCAGTAGGCCTTCAATGTGAAGTTTTCATCAGCATCCATTGCTTCCACGATGCTTCCAAGGGAATTGCGTGTGTACAGTGCCTTAAATGCGCGGATAACAACTTGATCCATCGGCTGGATAAGCGATGTGGTGTTTGGTGGCAAGAATTCGACTTGCACCCCAGCATGTTCATGTGCCAGGTCATCATGGCCTCCAGCATTGTCCATTAGGAGAAGCACTTTGAAATTGAGTCCTTTGGCAGCCAAATAAACCTGCACCTGTGGGATGAAGCACTGATGAAACCAGTCCCGCGTGAGGGGTTTTGTAACCCATGCTTTAGGATTATGCATCCAGTACACTGGCAATGCATTCTTATTTCTGTTCTTGAGGGCTCTTGGATTTCGTGACTTATAAATTAGCCCTGGCTTCATCAAAAAGCCTGCTGCATTCCCACACATGATCAAAGTCACCCGATCTTTCATGGCCTTAAAGCCAGGGGCTTTGGCTTCATCTTGCATCAAGAAAGTCCGTGAAGGCATCCTCTTCCAGAACAGGCCTGTTTCGTCCATGTTGAACACCTGTTCTGGAAGGTAGCCCCCTTCTGCAATTAGGTCTTTAAACGTGCCCTGGACGTACTTTTCGGCTGTACCTGTATCTGCTGAGGCAGCTTCTCCGTGCAATGACACACTCTTCAGGCCATAGCGCCGTTGAAATTTCTCGAACCACCCTTTGCTTGCTATGAATGTGACTGGGGCCGAAGAAGCAGAAGATGTTGATGGCTGGGGGTCCTCAGAGTCATCAGCACCTTCACCAGCACCTTCATCTGCAGAGAATGACAGATAAAAGCACTTAAATAATGACAGATAAAAGCACTTAAATAATGACAGATAAAAGCACTTAAATAATGACAGATAAAAGCACTTAAATAATGACAGATAAAAGCACTTAAATAATGACAGATAAAAGCACTTAAATAATGACACATAAAAGCACTTAAATAATGACACATAAAAGCACTTAAATAATGACACATAAAAGCACTTAAATAATGACACATAAAAGCACTTAAATAATGACCTTCCCTCCCTCCCTCCCTCCTTCCCTCCCTCCTTCCCTCCTTCCCTCCCTCCTTCCTTCCCTCCCTCCTTCCCTCCTTCCTTCCCTCCTTCCTTCCTTCCCTCCCTCCCTCCTTCCCTCCTTCCTTTCGTAAAAAGCACTTAAATAATGACAGAATAAAAAACCCCAGCCCTCACCTGGGTTTCCCTCATCTGCATCGCCTCCTTCTGTGTTTCCAAGACGGTTGTACAGTTGCTGTGCTTTTGTCCTTATGGTGTTGGTATCCAAAGCAATGCTCTTTTTGCGGCAGTCTTGTACCCACACGGACAAAGCAGCTTCCATCTTCATAAGGCGTTTGTTTCTAGGCGTCACCATTCTTTTTGCAGCCTTGTTGAACATTATCAGAGAAGTTTGCCTTATCTTCTTTTCGTCTTTCCGAATGTATCGCACACTCGATTCGTTGATCCCATACTGCCGACCAACATCTGCATTAGAACGTCCCGCTTTCAGCATGTCCAAAAGTTCAATTTTCTCTTTAATTGTCAGTATCTTCCTGCTCTTTTTAGCGTCGCCGCCTCCACTCCGCGTGCAACGTTTAGGAGCCATCTTCCAACAAGTCTTAACAAGTTCCAAAAGTTCCAAAGCACGCAGGGCAAACAACACTGATTGGCCGAGATTTCTGTCCATCAGCATTGTCGGGCGAAATGTTTGCAATGACAACGCTGATTGGCTGAAATTTTGCTGTATCACCGTTGCCGGGCAAACTTTTTGCGATGGCAAAGCTGATTGGCCGAGATTTCGGCCAACCAGCAATGGCAGACGTCAGTTTGGTGATGACGTATGACGTCATCGGGCGGGAAAAACCGTGGTGTAGAAAAAAAAACACGGACGTATTTTTAATTTATTATTTTTTGAAAAACCGTGGTGTAGCGTTTCGCGAAGATCGAGATCGCAAAAATCGAGGGATCACTGTATATTGATTTATTATGCTCCTGACTTCTACTTTCTGCTATAAGACAGTGTCAAAATCACCCAGCTGGCCTTCATTCCTAAGGGAGAACTACACTTTTTTAATATGCAGTTGTTTTTAATTAGAAAACTGATTTGTGAAATATTGCTGCTTTAGACAAGTATAAATTAATTGTAGATGTAATGAAGCTTAATTCAATATTAATACCTAGTGTATCACAAATGTCCACCGTACCTTGCATAGACCAACAGTACTCATTCGGCAAACTACTCTTGTATTTACAATTATTCATTTTATGAATAAATTTTGTACCTCAACAATCTCCACTGAAATATTAGAAATCCATACCTCATTTCTGATATCAGCTATTAAATATCCAAGGTTGGAAGACTTCATATCTTCTAGACATGTATTAGGACATAAGCTTTTATCCAGTCACAGAGGAATCACATTTTTTAAAATTCCAGTAATCTGGATAAAATGTTACAGCACCTTTATTTAAATGGTTACAGTACTTAAAATTTTAGTACTATGCTTTACCCAATTATTTTAAATTAGTTCTATTTTTTAAAATACTTTTTCCAAGTTATTTCTATAACATTGTTAAAACATTGGAAAATCATGTTTCTGTTTATTATTAATAGAGATGTATATTAATCTTTTTTCTCTTTCCTTAGCTCTCAAGGCAACCTAGAACAGAGGAAAACCAAAGTAGGTTTATATAGGGTTACAACAAGATGCATGCTATTTAATAGTTTCGAAACAGCTTACATATTATTTCTGCCTAAAAATTTGCAACTATGTTTGCTACTTACTTGTGGAATCAATATGATAAATTCCTCTTCTAGCATCAAATCAGATAGCAAAAATAAACCTTATATTTTATGTGACTTTCAGTTTATTTCAATCTCTTGAAGTTCTCTATTGAGAGTAGAAAACAATGGGATTCTGAATCTATTTCCATTTAGAAGAAGTACAAGCAATATTGCATTTTCCAATGTGTTTTACGAAAATAATCAGTGTAGTGGCCAGAGAATTGTTCAGGTTGCTTTATTTTTTTTGTTTCAGAAATTATATAGATTATAGCATTGGTTTACATTTTATGAAGTTCCTAGTTTCTCAGATATTCAATTTGACAAAATATATAGAAAAATATTGTTCTGAGTGAGTACAACTATTAGTGTAATAAATCAGATTTTAATACTGTATAATTAAAAATATGTGTGTAGTAACTGATATGATGCAAAAACAACTATAATAAAATTTCTTATTTCTTTATAATCTAAATTAGCCCCCCCCCATCTCTTGGACTGTGGCCCCCATCTTCTGAACATGCTATGGCATGTTCAGAACTGGGCTGTGGAAGCAGTGGGCAAGCGAGCATAACTGTTGGTTCATTTGCATTCACAGTGGGTGGGCGATTGTGCATGCACAGCTCCATTTGTGTAAACAGTGGGCAAGCAGTGGGGGTGCGTGTCCACTTGTGCAAATGGAGCTTTCGCACACACTCGCTCCCTCCTTGCATGGAACCATCCCTCTTGCCCACCATAATTTGATTTTAATTTAATAGATTTATATGCCACCCAATTCCTTGGGACTCAGGGCGGCTTAAGGTTGGAGATTGCTGATCTAAGTCTATGTATAATTTGCATTATTGCTGAAGCAACAGTTGTTGAATGATACACTTTGATGGCACTCTTTTTCCATCCACTGTTCAACATTGATTTATTCTTTCAGCAATAGAAAGACTGGTTAACAACTAGGTTGACCAACAGAGTGTCCTAAAACAGAACTTCAAGATAGTAGGTCATAGTTTGTCTAGCAGTTTGCTCACCTGTTCCAGAATTAGTCAGCTGAATATTGCACTACAACTTTCATAGTGAAATCAGGTGCAGCAAGTAGGACCATCTCCCCAGTTATTCGTACCCTGTATTTACTGTATTAACATTCATGTTTATACTTTATGTCTGTTATTTTGTTATCTTGACAAACTAAATAAATAAAACAAAGAAATAAACTGTAAGGGATCGGCAACAAATGACATAAATGGAATAGAAGGAATTGAAGGCAAATACCATATTTCTTGAGTATAAGACCCACCTTAGACTTATTTTTAAAGACTGCTTTGTTACTCTTCTAGACCCACTTACCAAAATGAAGAAGTTTTTTAAAGCTGAATCTGAAGAGGCCCTGTGCTATTGTATCTTCTTTTAAAAAGCAGATAATACAGTGGTACTTCTACTTAAGAACTTAATTCATTCCGTGACTGGGTTCTTAAGTGGAAAAGTTTGTAAGTAGAAGCAATTTTTCCCATAGGAATCAATGTAAAAGCATTGTAAAAGCCTGTGTTCAAATCATTAGGAAAGAAATAAAATCCCAGAATTTGGGTGGGAGGAGGAGGGAGAAGAGGAGGATGACAATCACTGCTGAAAGAAGAAGGTGAGGTGAGGGGAATAAAAAAAAATCCAAAACTTTAAGGCTTAAAAAAAAAAAGAGGAGGAGCATGTGCCTTCCATACACCCGGCACGAGGCTGCCTCCCATACACTGTGCCAGAGAGAGAAACCCGGGGGGGAATGGCAGAAAACTGGCCGGACCTTCACGCCATTCTCAAATTTGCTGAGAAATTTCTCCGGGCTCGGGTTCTTAAGTAGAAAATGGTTCTTAAGAAGAGGCCAAAAAATCTTGAACACCCGGTTCTTATCCAGAAAAGTTCTTAAGTAGAGGCATTCTTAGGTAGAGGTACCACTATATTTCCAGAAAGTCAAATCAATTTTAAACATCTGTAAAAGTATAATCTGCAATGTCCTGTTTTAATATTAAGTAATAATATCAAGTATTAGTATTAAGATAAGACAGCTAAGTTAAACTTGTATGCCGCCCCGAGTCTTCGGAGAGGGGCGGCATACAAGTCCAACTAATAAATAAAAACCCTTATTTAGTCATGTTTGGAGTAGTTCTATTTAAATAATTGGGAGGAGTAAGTGTGATTACATTTAAGAAAACTTTCTGGGATTAATATACTGCCATAAGGTACATTTCTCCAATTATTTGCTATTTCTATGGGTCTCACATGTACAGAAATCAAAGCAAACAGTTTATATAATCTGTGCTGTTTACTGTTTGGCAAATTGCTAGGTGTCAAATGCTTTTTTCGTTGTTTTCCTCCCCCCAAATTAAGGTGCGTCTTATACTCCGATGCATTTTATATTCCAAAAAATATGGTATCTCTAGCTTGAAAGTCCCAACATGGACATTTGGTAGTAATATAATCAATAATAAAACTTGTAGCATTAGTTTGATGAGCAAAAACGTTTATCAGATGCAAGGCATGATTGGCAATTTTTTATACTGTATAGCAAAATTAAAATAAAATGAAAGCAGTGACAATTTTATGTGACACTTGAATGTATATAAGATAAAGTGAGATTTTGCAACAGCAGAAATTATTAATATGGATATTTTGAATCCCTTGTAATTAATTAACATTTGTGGGGTGACAGAGCTCAGCTTTATTTCCGACACAGCTTATGTCTTCCCTGCAAGTTCTGTCTTTAAAATGGGTTCAAGATTAATGATATTGGAATTGAATGTGCTTTAGTGTCAGAATGTCTCATTTTATGTTTTTCTTCTCTTTTAGCTAGCAATTGACCTGGTTTTGCCTACTGCATTTAGATAACACAAAAACATTGCTGATGCATTATCACGTGTATTCCATAGTTTGTTTTAGACTTGAATTCTGATGGTCCCCCACTATGCATAGCTTGGAAAGCCAAGAGTGCATAGTTCAATGACTATTTGATGGACTTGTAGCTATAAGATTCTTGTAACACAGCACAAATTAAGAGAGGTAATATGACATAGCACTTAATGCCCTAGGGTAGAAATCGTTAGACTGTGAGTTCTTGTCCTGCCTTAGGCACAAAGCCAGGTGGGTGACCTTGAGCCAGTCACTCACTCTTTCAGCCCTGTAAAAGAGCCAATGATAAATCACTTCTAGAAAACTTGTCAAGAAAACCTCTAGTCTTCGTTGCACAAGCTTGGAAAACTACATGCCATTCTGAACAAATGGCTGCCCAATATTTTTGAAAAACCCCAATGATAAGAGCACCCACTATTTCTAAAGGCAAGTCATTCTACTGGATAATTGTTCTGTCAGGAAATTTCTCCGAGGTTGGTTCTCTCTTTGATTAGTTTTCATTCATTGATTCTTGTTCAGTGTTGTGATGCTTTGATAAATAGGTTTACCACTTCTTCTTTGTGGCAGCCCCTAAAATATTGGAACACTGCTATCATATCAGCTGGTCCTTTTCACTAGACAAGGCGTACCCAATTCCTGCAACTGTTCTTTTTGTTTTAGTCTCTGGTCCTCTAATCATCTTTGTTGCTCTTCTTTGCATTCCTTCTAGAGTCTTTTTTATATTGTGGCCAAAATTAGATACAATATTCCAAGTGTGGTCTTACCAAAGTGTTATAAGGTGGCACTAGCATTTCACATGATCTTGATTCTATTCCGTTAATGCAGGCTAGGATTGTATTTATTTTTTTTTTGACAGTTGCAGCATACCACTATCTCATATTTAAAGTGATTTCCACCGGGAATCCCAAATCCCTCCTCCAATTACTGCTATTGAGACTGATTCCACCTGTTCTACTTTGTTTCACCAAAAATAATACCCGGACTTATATTTTGGGGGGCTCCAAAATAAACACCTGGAGTTTCAGGATTAGGTTAACCCTAACCCTCCCAGTGTGTGCACAAGAGATGGCTGGCTGGTCCCTTGGTACTTGGCACATTATTGGTTGGCAGTCTGTGCAATACAGGAGAGTTGATTCCATCAAGCAGCAGATGGAGACAGTGGCATGGGGATGGGGGAAGCAGGCAATCCCAGATGTGCCACATAGACCATTGGAAAGCTGAACCAATGGGGCAGAGTGGTCAGGTGGCTATGGGAGGCTCATCTTTATAGGGCAGCATCAGCAGCAGTTGGAGGCAGACAAGGTGGAAGGCATGCAATCCCAATGTCTGGCTATGGGCACCCAATCACTCCATCTCACCAATTCCTAGCTTTCCTGTTACCTATATGGCATGCCTCCCATTGCCTCTGCTTGCATCTTGGACAGGGAATCCACTCACCTGCACTGAGCAAGCTGTGGCTGCTGCTGGATACCATTGGCCCATGCATGCTCACTGCCTCCTATGCTGGCCATGCCCACCTCTTCATTTTTGGAGTTAGGGCTTGTACTAGGCACATGCTTAAAATCAGACTAGGGCTTATTTTTGGGGAAATGGTAAATATTAATTATAAAAATCTAAATAATATATGAAGATATTGTAGAGTCCTGGCCTTAAGACATAACTTTGGGGTTCCCTCCATATAGATGTTTGCAAGCCAGTTACAAATCTATCCGGTGGTGATGCTGCCTATCCCACATTTTCTAACTTAGTAAGAAGTAGGTTTTGGTCTGTTTTGTCAAATACCTCACTGAAATCCAAGTAGATAATCTTTCTTTATGATGAACATAGAAAATCAGCTGGCATGATTGGTGTAGATCCCTTTTCCTTTCAATATCAGTTTTATCACCTTATGGATATTAATGTGACCTTATACATAGTTATGCCAGTATGTTCCTTAATGAGAAAAATATGTGCCAAAACTGTATTCTTAAACTTTGCAAAGATGCTGTTATAAAGAAGAGTGAAAGATTCTTGTCAAACCTCACTACTGTGTAAACTCCATAAAATGTTAATTTACTTATTTTTTAAATTAAATTTAGAGATGGCCCATCTCACTCTGGGCAATATATAATTAAATTATAACTTTTGAAATAATAAATTGAAGCCATAGTTCAGAATATGAAACAGCCAGAATGCTTGTTATTCATCTTTATTGGTATTAGTAATATATAAGCATTAATTTAGCTATGGAATCTTAAAATAATCAAGTTCATAAAATAATTGTTTATTGTATTCCATAAAGTTTTAGCTAGCAAAAAATATCTTTATAGAACAATGATAGTTCCCAACATTCTGTACTTATCTTGAAGTAAATTTATTGAAATCAAACTTATGAATACACAAACAGCTTATTTTTGTAGCTAGGGAAATATGTTACCTTTTCCCCTTTTGGGATGTCAAGAAAGTTTGCTAGTTAACTATATATAAAGCTATTATAAGATTTATATTAGAGGTCATTCTCAACTTAAGACAATTGAGACCAGAATCTCAGTTAAGTGAAATATGCCTGATTTTATGTCCTTTTCTCCCACAGTTGTTAAGCAAACTATTGCAGTTATTCAATGAATCTTTTACTTTTTGTGTCTAGATCAAACTTTAAACTGCCAGAATGAAGTCACTTTCTTGGCTCTGTCATTGGCCAGAAATAAGTCATCAGTACATGTTTCTGGTAATAGCTACATATCATTAGATGGGCTGGGCTCTTTGTCCCTCCACATTCACATAGCATTTTTATTTATTTATTTATTCAATACATATTGAAGAGAATAGACATGAAGTATTATATATAAAGAAAAGATATAAAAATAGAGAAGATATATGAAAGGGAGAAAAGATATATGATATATGAGATAAGGAGAGACAATTGGACAGGGGACGAAAGGCACACTAGTGCACTTATGTACGCCCCTTACTGACCTCTTAGCAACCTGGAGAGGTTAATTGTGGATAGTCTAAGGGAGAAATGTTGGGGGTTAGGGGTTGACACTACTGAGTCCGGTAATGAGTTCCACGCTTCGACAACTTGATTGCTAAAGTCATATTTTTTAGTCAAGCTTGGAGATTTTAATATTAAGTTTGAATTTGTTGCGTGCTCTTGTGTTGCGGTTGAAGCTGAAGTAGTCATTGACAGGCAGGACGTTGCAGCATATGATTTTGTGGGCAATACTTAGATCGTGTTTTAGGCGTCATAGTTCTAAGCTTTCTAGACCTAGGATTGATTGATTGATTGATTGATTGATTGATTGATTTGATTTGTATGCCGCCTCTCTCCGCAGACTCGGGGCGGCTCACAGCAATAATAAACAATATATAACAAATCTAATAATTTAAGAGAAAAGCTAAAAAACCCATTATTAAAAGCAAACATACACACAAACATACCATACCTAAACTGTATAGGCCCAGGGGAGATGTTTCAATTCCCCCATGCCTGACGGCAGAGGTGGGTTTTAAGGAGTTTACGTAAGGCGAGGAGGGTGGGGGCAATTCTAATCTCTGGGGGTAGCTGGTTCCAGAGGATCAGGGCCGCCACAGAGAAGGCTCTTCCCCTGGGTCCCACCAAACAGCATTGTTTAGTTGACGGGACCCGGAGAAGGCCAACTCTGTGGGACCTAATTGATCGCTGAGATTCGTGCGGCAGAAGGCGGTCCCGGAGATATTCTGGCCTGATGCCATGAAGGGCTTTACAGGTCATAACCAACACTTTGAATTGTGACCGGAAACTGATCGGCAACCAGTGCAGACTGCGGAATGTTGGTGTAACATGGGCATATTTGGGGAAGCCCATGATTGCTCTCGCAGCTGCATTCTGCACAATCTGAAGTTTCCGAACACTTTTCAAAGGTAGCCCCATGTAGAGAGCATTACCCCATGTAGAGAGCAGATTGATAGTCTGCTTTCGTAGGGCATTCTGTTTCGAGTGGAGGAGTGAAGTATCTTTGGACATTTTCTAGGGTGTTGATGTCCGAGATGTGGTATGGGCTCCAGACAGATGAACTGTATTTAAGGATGGGTCTGGCAAAGGTTTTGTAGGCTCTGGTGAGTAGTGTGAGATTGCCTGTTGATATCCGCTAAGAACCTCCATCTGAACTTATTTATTTAGGCATTCCAACTCTCAACCTGTTCAGGGTCCTTCAGGTAATATAAGGGAAGTCAGAATTTTCAGTCACATTACGTATCATTAAGCAAATTTATCATCTCCCATTAACTTATCTTGTTGGAAGCTAAATGGGAAGATTACAAATGGTGATCACATGACTCTGGGATGCTGCAAACATCATAAATACATGCTGATTGCCAAATGCCAAGATTTTGACCACAAGAACATGGAGGGGTCATAAGTGAAAAGGCCAGCCATCACTTTTTTCAATGCTGTTTTAACTTCCAATGGTTGCTAAAGAAGTAGTTGTAAGTGGATCAGTTTCTTTATGCTTCCTGAATACATCCTGCTGTTTCCTTGTGCTGCCAACTCCTTGGCTCCTAAGTGCCTAATAAGCTGGTGGTAAATCAGCCCTCCTGTTGACTGCCAAGGAACTTCAGTCATTTCCCTGGCTATCTTTGTGCCTACTCAGACAACAATCTTACTAGCTGCTATTCTCCCACAATCTCCCATCACCAAGCAATCTTGCAAAGATTGCTTGGAGGTAGGAGATACTTCTAATGTAATCTATTTGAAGCCATGCATGGATTGTGCCTGTGATGAAATAAACAGGTGGGGAGGAACAATCAGCCTGCAAGAACACAACGCCAGTAGATGAGGAACTCATTGGTAGCCTCACATTGCAATGAACAAGGATATACATTCAATTTCACAGCTATTAAGATTGTTCATTATAATTGACTATGTCACTGCTTAGAATAAGCTACAGTATATTACATTGTTTAGAACTTCATCACGTTCTTTAGCAGCAGTATTCAATAAGTTTAACATTTTTGCTGTTTTATGAGCCAAAAGGTCTAAAATGTATTTATTTATTTATTTATTTACTGCAGATCCAACCAATTCTGCCAACAGTGGCTAAGAACTGTCAAGCAGGATCTGAAGAAGTAAATTCCCTTTAGAAATCTGACAGAACTCTCCTCTACACCCTTCCACTTTCACCCGTTGATAACACCAGGCCAAAATGAATATGTGCACCATTCATATTCAGTGTCACCTTTTTAAATTTAAAGCCTTCTAAGGGTCTAGGGTTGTTTGTGTGGTTCGGTTCTTGTCTTAAGTTGTATTACTAACTTTTTTTCAACACCATGGGTTATTAATAGCAACCTGCAAAGTGTAAATATCTCCTCCTGATTAGCCAGCAATTGGTACTCAATCAACAATGGCTACAGTTTTATTTGTGGGTACTTTTTAACTGAAGTTTAACAATCTTCTGAATGCTAGGTACCTGTTTTTCTACCCTTTCTTTAGAAGCCAGTCTGCATAATTTTGCTATGGATCAGAGGCTTCTTGAAGATCCATAATCATCTGTATATTAAAATAAAGTTGTATGCCCCATCTTATAAAACAATCTGTGAGACACAGATGTAAATGAATTGATGTACTATTGTATGAACATCTTGCCTATGATTTGCATGGCACAAGAACCTAATAAAATACACAATATTTTGTTCTCTTTCCAATCACCACCTTACCCTTTTTGCAGAATAGATAGTTTGCTTAGCTAATATATGATACCACTGTTATACTACCACCCTTTTAGGAAAAGGGTGAAAATCCAAAAGATATTTTCTTCATCTGTCTAAGTCTAGTATTTAACAGTTTTTGATGTAAATTCTCTTTATCTTGAGATAAACAGTTTTCTTTAAACCTCACCTATTTTATTTTGCTATACATCTTTTGGCAATTTCTTTCTTTTTTCTTGCTGAGGACTGTTTCATTTCCATGCTTAATACAGCACATGCCATAAGTTCATGGTGGTTTAATGTTATAACAATATCAACAACTGTAGCCCAGATAATTTGTCTCAATTGGAGCCCTCAGATCACTGCCACTAATTTCCATGCTGTCATAAAAAGCTTTCCCTGAAGAACTTATTTTGCTTCTAAATCTAGAGACAGCTTTTGATAAGTTACATTGCCATAAATTACAAATTGAGGGACATAATTTATAGATACAGGAAATACTTTTGAAGAGCCCCTGTGCCCACAGAGGGAATCCAAGAATACTGATAGCTCTTAAAGTTCAAATATACCATATTGATAATAGATGCTTGAATCCTTGTCAAACTTCATTTCTTTATTACATAAATACCTTCAGCGATGAAGCCAGGATGCAACTTATTAAAGCTCTGCTAAATAGCAATTTCTTAAATTCTTTTTAAATTCATCTTTGTTTATATATGATAGTAAGTATCAAAATCTTTGCAACTGCATTCCTGAAAAGAAATGATTTAAACAAACATATCTAAGACTAAATAAGCATATTTCATAGATACAATCTAAAACTTCAGTGGCATTCTGATTTTCATCTTGCTTTAGAGTTGATGCTGTAGTATTAACTATTCTGACTATACTCCTAAAGGGAGGTCACATTAGTAATTTGTGAATCAATTTTAGATACTACTTTTAGTCCTCTATTTCTAGTAAGTTTCCTTTTATCTCATTTATCTATATACTATATTTTGACTTAATTAGCTACCTGTATAATTCAAAGGAAGCGATGTTGCATACTATTATAAATGCTTGCAATTAAACTAGGATAAATTGTAAAGTTTGGCTAAGGCCAAAATAGTACTGATTTTTTAAAGTTTTTCTGCTTCATACATTACATAACACTAACTTGGGTACCATTGCAGGGGAAAAAAATAACAATGCTTATTTAGGTCATATAAAGTAGAATCTTTCCAATATTACTCAAAGCAAAGATCAGCATTGTAATACATCCTGAGAGAATAAATCACAAAGGGTTTTTTGTAACTATTGAAAACATGGAAAAAAAACATTTTGCTGATAATGATGGGAAAGTAAGCTTTATTGAAAATACTTTTCTTTTTTAAAAAAAGCTATAGCAATCTGTTTTAAAATATGCCAGTTTTAGCACCATTTCACATTATTAAAAACAAATAAAAATAATCTGAATCATTTTTCCAGTATATTCAAACACCTCCATTAATGGCAGGATATTTCTCCCCTCCTTTATGGAATTAATCATTTCTAGTTACACTTTATTTACTCCGAAAGCAAATAATAAGAAAAGAATACAGTATAGTCATTATGGAGAGAGAAACTGAGGGAATAGCAGCAGCTTGGATAGCTGGGTGAATGAAGAGGCTGATCTTGAAAAGCTTCCCATCCTTTCAGTTCTGCTATTGCACTTACTCCTTGAACACGTTAGCTGGCCTGCCTAGCACAAGAGACACTTTCAACACAACTCCCTCTGTTAAACAAAATTGAATGAGCATGCCAGTGGTTCCTTGGGAAGAAACCTGTGCTTCTTAAAAAAAAAAATCAATTTCAGTGAACACACATGGTCAGTTTCCACAATATATTTGCACAGAAATCCTGAATATTACTGCAAAGTGATTCTATATCATCCTAAAATGGCAAATCTTTTGTGCTCAATGCTATAAATCTTGACCTCTGCTCTAGCATTATTAAGATGCAGCAGGACTGCTTGTATGTCTCATCAATGAGATGAAAAAAACATTGCACATGCTTAAAGGCAACTTGCCCATCCTACAACAGACTCTGAAACTAAATGCTCTATCTTGATTTAAACTATCCCCTGAGGAGAAAAATATTGAGCAAGAGAGTCATATAAACATATATAGACACAAATAAAATAGTTTCCTATGAAACAGGCAGTTATGAAGGGAAAAGAAAGGAAAACGGGAAAGTTAGATTTGCTTTTGAAATTTCCCTTACTATTTGTTGGTGTGGAATAGATTTGGCTGTCTAAATGTCATAGTTATAGCTTTTTTTACAAACACTTAATATCCAGCTTAAGTGAAGAATCTGTTTTCATACACAATAAATTCCTTAGGTATCTAGGTTGTAAAAATATTTATCCCCACTTCATTGTCACAGTTACCACTCAGAAATATTTAATTAAAAATGAAAACATAAAATAGAATGGCTCTCACAGGTTCCCTGTTTTAAATGAGGCTCCTTTTATTCTTTATTTCTGTAAATAATTATAATAATTATTATAATAAAAAGCCACTATTCCAAGCAGATACAGTATTTTTTCATTGGTTCTTAGCATCTGATATCCAAACCTTAAGTTGCCCAGCAGCCTTTATGCTATTCTTAAATAAAAATAAAGGATTTACTTTTTTTCAACCCATGTGGAATGGAACGTCAATTCACAGACCAGTTTTCTGTTTCTGAAACATTACTGCCCAAAGTAGGGGGATAAATAAAATATTAAGAGGGTAATCCAAATGTCATAATACAAACTATATTTCTGCACGCATAAAATATATCTCCCTCACACACAAAAGTTTGTGTTGTGCTGGTCATTTTGTGATTGTAATGAAATTCAGATTCTGAGCAAATTTGGGTTCCAAAATCTAGATGATATCTTTCTGCTATATCAGCTTTTATACAATGTGCATTATTTTCCCCCACTTGTGTTATTACATAGGGCAATTACTCCTTTGGCTGCCCGCATTTATTTTAAGCGCTCAAACATTTCATCTGGGGAAATGTAATCCTGCTGTAGAACCTCTGAATATTCTTCTCTCAGAGATATAAAGATCTGAACACCTCACCTTCTGCATATTCTTAATTACAAGGTTTTTTTTAATCAATGAATAGTAATTACACAATACTCGGGCCATTTTTATGCAGTATTGTATAGCGTATCCTAATTACCAAAACATTTCAACATCCTTATATTGTTTGCCACTCCAAAGCATTCATTTATTATTTTATTTATTAAATTTATTTGCCACTTATAAATTGAATAAATATATCTACAGTGGTGAATCCTTTCAATATTTATACATAAATATGACTTAAACCATGATCTGTTTCCCCACATGTCCTAAAACTAGATAAAGAGAAACCAATTAAATAGATGAGTCAAATCATTATGCAGAAATATTGAATCTTCAAAGGGATTCACCAGCTATTAACCATTGCTGTAAATATTTCTGTCATGAAGCTGGCACTTGTAAATATGAAAGTTCAATTATGATGGTTTGGGGAAAAGGCTTTCTACGGCAATGGGTTTCATGATAGCATCATGGCTTAAAAAAGAAAAAGTCCCTGGGCAGTAGTGAAATAGAAGATCTGGTCCCAACTAAAAGGATTCAAGGGCCTTTCACATTGCTCTGAGAAGTAATGGAAAGACATATCAGGGAAAGAAACAGGTAGGAAGAGCAAGATGAAAAGATACAACAAAATACTTGTTTTGCTATTATTATCAGAGAGGAAAAATGCTTATATACTAAGTCTCTAAAGAGATGTGAAGAAGTTATACAGTTTATTTATTTATTTATTTATTAGATTTGTATGCCGCCCCTCTCCGTAGTTACTTAGAGATTATAGGTTCCAAATGAGATTTTCTTTCCAAGAGATAAACCATCATTTTTCTCTTCTCTGAATAGGACAAAGGTAAACTGTGATTTCTTACAAAGCTTCTTTTAGTATTTCTCCACATCTCCTTAGTGGGTCACTGCCCTGCCTTTCAACCTTTCTACTGTTAACTCAGCAGTTCTTCTCTCCTCTCCTGAGCGGCTTATTTTTGAGACAGTTTATGACAGGTACTTGTGACCCTATCCCTGTTCATATACCACCCCCCATCCCTACCCCACTCCCACAATTGACAGATTCACTATTAGTCTTGTTGTTCATTCATCTCCATATCAGATACCAGGATGTTCTTCTCAACAGATTCAGTAGGACTAGCATTAGTGCGGCTATAGCGAGCACTCTCAAATGTCCCTCGTTCCGAAATCCACCGGCGCTTATACAGATAGAAGGCCACAGCTACCAGTGCACAGAGTGCTAGAGAAGAGAAGATGACTACAACAATGGCTTTTGTGTTTTCCAGGAAATCTGCAGTAAAAGGAGAAAAGTTAGAAGGAAAGATCAATTTTTGTAACTAAGCAGTATTCAAAAAAGAGTGAGCAAAATAACTTGGTGTGTAAAACTGACCAATAACAAAAACTTGATGAACACTAAGAGATGAATCACTGAAATTGGGGGATTCCAACCCATTCAAAAACAGTGTATATTTCATCTAAATATTTTGTATACTCAAAGACTTTGTCAAACTACTCAAAATAGCTGTAATCTGCAATTATATATAGATGTGCTAAATTCAGTTTGTTCAAATATTTCTACTACTTTCTTCCAAAGAAGAACGGGACTTTCTGTTCAGTAGTAAATGATACTCTACAAACTTTTTACATACAATACATCATGGTGGAATTACAAACACCATGGCAGTATCTATGGAAGTTACAAACCACATGTGTCTCACCGCCCTGTCCCCTCCCCCCCCGCCAAAAAAATATTTGGAGAAATACCAAAGCATCCTCTTTGATAAAGTCAATGGACTCTCCAGTCCTATTCAACATTACCTAATACTGATACTCAAGTCTCACATCTGAGGTAGAGTGGGTAAAAGAAGAGGTAAGAGGCAGGATGAAGAATTAAAGGAGGTCTATTTCTGGTATGTTATATGTTTTTGTTATGCTTAACTAATGTAATTTGAGTAGGGGTTCAAATACCTGCCATACAGAATATATTTATTTTTTATTAGTTTGATTTACCTTCTGTTTTTTATTCAATTAGGACACTCATATGCAAGGCCGTGTATTTGCAGCATAATTAGATCAACTCTCACCCTATTAGTTTCAACAGTGATGTTAAAAGCGGTGTTGGGTTAGGGAATTGAACTGTGTGATAAAGGGGCAAAACATACCTGATTTGGAGTTGGAGCTTCCTTTCACTGCCATGGAAAATACAAAGAAATAAAGAACGTCAGCTTCCTGTCCCAATATCATTTGACCTACCTCTCCAATTCTGTTTAAGTTATTCCATAATGACTCATATTCTGCTACAGCATCATCTAAGTTATTATCAAATATGTCTTGATTTCAAACAATATTATACTCAACAAGGAGGTAGATCAATTTTACATCTAGTGGAGTCCTTAATTTTTGTCCCCATCGTAATATTAAACTAGAGTAGTACTTAATTAGTAGTAATTAATAATTAATCCAATTTAGAAAAATGTGAACCCTACAACACTTAGTCAAACAGAATAGAAAAGATTATGTCAATCCACTTACTGCCTTCCCTTTATATAATAAGGGTTTCTCTTTTAACTGTCATTTTGTCTCTTAAAGAATTCCATAAACCTGCAGAATATTGCAGATTCTTTCAATTTCAGTTGGCCCAATCAAAGACCCAATACTAACTGAGGGCTACCACAAGCCAATCACAGTTTCAAGAAAATGAAGAACAATGCAACCCAAATAATTCCTATCTAAACCCACCATCTTAATGGTCAAAATTCTCCCTGACTCTTCAAAATCATCCATAGGTCTTCATGAAAATATCTGCTTTCCCCTCATAAAAACAGTAGTTCCAACCATAAAATGGTATCTGTTATAATTTGTCCTTGCCCTAAAATAAATAGGTAAGAACATCCAGGTCCTGTTTGTATTCTCCAGTGCTATAGTTCAATTGAGGGCCATTCAAAATCTACCCTGATTTTATCTGTACAAACATAATTCATTTCTTTACCTCGAGTCGTCTTACAGATGACTCCCATGGTTACATTTGAACAAGAGCCCAGACGCCAGACGCCATTGCTGCTCTGGATCCAATAGCAACTATTTGGGCTAATCATGCTTGGTCCTGTATCATGTTGTCCCCAGTTAGAATAGTTTACAGCTGTGCTGTCATGCCAAACAAGTGCGGCCCCTGTGCAGATAGGAAGAACATGCTTTATGTGATTTGTGAAACAGTCATTCTAGAGTAATACATTAGAATATCCTCAGACCACCAAATGTTGGAAAGCAGCAAAAAGAAGTAGTATAGTCATTAAAGCATTTGACTAGGACTGAGGGGACATAAGTTTGAGTCCACCAGCCACACCCAGTCAACCCAGCCAAGTTCACAGATTTATTTTAGTGGGAGAAAAGTGAAGAGAGATCTCATGTAAACTGCCTTTGGAGAAACAATAGGATATAAACTTAATAAGTACATTGTCAAAGTATATTTTCAGAGACGGACGGTCCAGTGCAGTTCAGTGAATCAATTTCAAAGTTACCAAAGTTGTCTAAGTGCGGAACAATAATACAGTCTCTCAATTGTGCTTGAGTTACCTTTGGGATTAAAGGACATCCCCAGCCATACTCCTTTGGCTTGGCTTTCATAAACTTGTAGATGTTGCCAAACAAAGATATTCTCCACCTCATCTAGGATGGACAGCACCGTACCTCCAACTATGGAGAACAGAAGAGATGCAACAGCTAAAAAATTACAGAACAGTTTGCACTTTCCTGTGAGAGTAAAGTTTTGCCATAGCTCAAAGGCCCATAAATTATACAATTCTGTTGAACATTTTCCTCATATGAAGAATATTCATTGGAATAAATAGATAGTATATTTTACAATTATTTTTAATTCTAAAATATATTGCATATTTATTCTGGAGAATAAATGCATTTGATTAATTTTATGCAATCTTCCTGTAAGACTGAAGTTTACAAGAAAGAGAACTTCACATACATGGGTAAAGTATAAAAATGTCCAAAATGGCAGCATCATAATCCATGCTCTGTTTCTTTTGACACAGCCGATACAAAAGGAAGAGATTTTACTCAGGATGTCATATTCACCATGCTGCAGATTTTGATTTTTTTTAAAAGTCAAACCTATATGCCATCTATCTCATCAAAGTCAATTAAGAGCATGATATAAACATTCAATATAAATACCATATAAAATATTTTAAAATAAATAGAAACCATACAATTATAATATAGTTAAAATCAAATTGACCAAGACTAAAAGGAAGGGAGTGACTGAGACTTACTGGGGTCCCAGGCCAGTTGCCACTGGCAGGTCTTCAGGCAAAAAGGGTGAGTACTGATCTCACCTGGGCGAAACAGCATTTCAGAAAAATAGCCCTTCTCTGGGACCTTGCCAGCCAGAATTCCTTAACTGCAGGATCCATAGCATTATTCTTCTGACAACATCAATGTATAGGCAAATCTCAACAGGGTGAAATGATTCCTCTGTTTTCAACACTACTCCATCCCACCAAGCAACTGAATATATGCTATTCAATCATCCATTCATTCATATCCCACCTCTATTATGTTTACAGATAATTCACCATGGTAGGCATACTTTCCTTCTCCTATATTCCCCACTACCATTCTCCTGTGAGGTAGATTGGGCTGAGAGCACGCAAAATCATCTTTCATGGCAAATACAAGACTAGACTTTTCCACTTTGTAATTGGAAGCTATGCAGTGTCACTTAGGAGCAAGATGGTTGGCATATAAATTTAATAAATAAATGCGCACATGCATAAATACATTATTTAACTGTTCCCCATAAAAAGAAATCTTGTGGCCAATTTGACCTAAAAGAACTGATTGGAGGTCCACACTGTGCTTCCAACTTCTTACTTTTTGACCTAGGACTGAATCAGAAATTTTCTGATTTGCTTCAAACTGCCCAGTTGTAAGAAACAGATGCAAAAGTTCAGTTCCCTTATAGCCTCTGATTTTTAATTTTAATTTTAATGCAGTTTGATATTGTTGGATAGTACAGTGGAACCCCGACATAAGAGCTGCTCTACTTAAGAGCAACTCGAGATAAGAGCTGGGAGGGGAGAGATATTTTTGTTCTACTTACAAGCCCAAATTCGAGATACAAGCGCCAAGGAGCTGTCTCCTGAAGCCAAACGCTAACTTCCGCGTTCGGCTTCAGGAGACAGCTGCGAAGCGGCGCGCGTGTTTTAAAAGGTTGCAGCCGGCCTGGGGGGCTCGGGGGGGTGGTTGCAGCTTTCTTTCTTGCTCTTTTTCTTTCTCTCTTTTACCTTCCCTTCCTCTATTTCTTCTTTTCTTTCTCCTTCCCACCTTCTTCCCTCCCTCCCTCCCTTCACTCATTCCTCTCTTACTCTCCCCTTTCATAAGTTTCCTTGCTTCCTTCCTCTGTTCCTGTCCCTTCCCCCTTTCTTTATTTATTTCTTTCTTTCTTTCTTTCTTGCTCTTTTTCTTTCTCTCTTTTACCTTCCCTTCCTCTATTTCTTCTTTTCTTTCTCCTTCCCACCTTCTTCCCTCCCTCCCTCCCTTCACTCATTCCTCTCTTACTCTCCCCTTTCATAAGTTTCCTTGCTTCCTTCCTCTGTTCCTGTCCCTTCCCTCTTTCCTTCCTTCCTTCCCACCCTCCGTCCATTCATTCACCCATTCCTCTCTTGATCGCTTAAAGCCGGTCCCTGGTGCAAAAAGAGTTGGGGACCTCTGTCCTACAGGATTGGGTGGCAGAGAAGTTGAACATATGTAAATTTAAAAGTTTAAGAAAGTTTACAAGTTAAGTGAAAGAAACTTCATTATTCATTTATATGTACATGTACATTTCTTCATTAAAAACATGTCTTTCTGCATAATTTAGACTAACTTTGTGAGTTTTTTGAGGGCTGGAACCAATTAAAATTATTTACATTAATTCCTATGGGGAAAAGTCGTTCGAGATAAGAGCTGCTCGACTTAAGAGCCCAGGTCCGGAACGAATTAAACTCGTATCTCGAGGTACCACTGTATTGGTGTGGATTTTTAGCTTTGAAGAAGATACAGTTTCTGCATCAAAGATTCCACATGTTATTCATGTATCCTACTTTGTATTAAAATGGACAAAATAGGAATAAAAATATTTCTCAGTTTCTTTTCTATTATTACTTTGCATTTCTCTTAATATTCCTTTTGTGTTTCTTGCTACTGCTTGGCAACAAAAGATAATTTTGGGCGGTGGGTGATAAAATTCCAAAAAATCACTCCCTAATTTATTTCCTTTACATAAAGTAGGTGCATAACTAATATCTATTTCACAGGAATACAGATGGAAAAATATGACAATTTGTAATGAATTAACATATTTCAATTTTGCTAAGATTTTCCTATACGCTAATGCAGATAAAAGAGTGAAAAAGAATTGTTTGATTAGAGACTTCGGCAAATAAATTTCCTAAATAAAATTATAAAATACAGCTAGTGGGATGTGTGGCTGAGCTTCTATGGAAGATACTGATCCTGAATGCCGCGCTTGTATGTTAACTTGCTCTTTTAGCTATTATCAACTGCTTATTCACACTGAATTCCCTTCTAAAACAACTGAGAAATGCAAACTATCCAGGAAAGATGCTTCTCAAGAAGCAAAAAGAGTCAGAACTCACATGAAAAAGATAAAAACAAATAACTAGCAATCCTCCAGCTGAAAAGAGGAAGATGAGGACAAATTGCTACTGAGCTCTTTAACAATATCAAGCGTTTATTACATTAATTTATTTAGGATCTAAAGATGGAGTGGGAGAAATCATCTATTTCAGTAACAGATAATTTAGCATGTCTAAAGAAAATTAATATAAACAGTTCAAAGTTTTAGCAAAGAAGATATAAGACATTAGCTGAGAAAAGTACAGGTAGGCCTTGACTTATAACATTTCATTGATTTCATTTTTTGACCATCTGAAGTTACAACAGCACCGAAAAAGTGACTTATGACTGTTTTTCACACTTATGACCATGATAGCTTTCCCATGGTCAGGTGATTAAAATTGAGATGTTTGGCACCTGATGGTTAGAGTGTTCTGGGGTCAAGTAATCACCTTTTGTGACCTTCTGACACACAAAATCAACGAGGAAACAGATTCATTTAACAAATATATTACCCTGTTTCCCCGATAGTAAGACACCCCCGATTGTAAGACGTATCGGGGGTTTCAGGGGGGTTGGCTAATATAAGCCGCACCCCGAAAGTAAGACATATGTCTTACTTTCGGGGAAACACGGGGGTATTGCCGCCTCCCTCTCATCTAGCTGCGCGCCGCCTCCTGCCCACTTCCGTGCCGCCCCCCCTCCATACATCACCGCGTCTGCCGCCTCCATCTGATCCAAATGAGCGCCGCCTCCTGCCCACGCCTGCGCCGTCCCCCTCTCCATACGTCGCCGCATCTGCCACCTCCCTCTGATCTTAATGAGCGCCGCCTCCTGCCCACTTCTGCGCCGCCCCCCCTCCATACGTCACCGCGTCTAAATGTTAATTTTATGGTTAAAACAAAAAATTCGACAATTTTTTTCCAATATAAGACATACCCCGAAAGTAAGACATAGTGGGGCTTTTGGGGATAAAAAGAAAGTAAGACACTGTCTTACTTTCGTGGAAACACGGTACTAACTTAACCACTGCAGTCAATCACTTAACAAGTGAGACAAGTTAGGTCATAAAATGGAACATTTAATAACTGCCTCACTTAGCAACAGAAATTTTAGATCAATTGTGTTCATAAATTGAGAACTCATACCTATAGTTAGCCCAATGTTTTAAATACTAAAACAGCCTCTAGCATAAAAAAATAATTGAGAAAGACATTATGGATCTTAAAATGCCTCTAGCAGATTCTGAATATAACAGCAAATGAACCTCTATATTAAAGGCATCAATGAAAAAAGAACAATACTATGATAAATTATGTAGAAACAAATTGAAACTATCTCTTCCTCGATCTACATTTGGCTGAAAAGGGCATAACATAGTACATTCCCAAAGAATTCAAAATTCCAGGCTTGCAAAGTTAAATAAAATCAAGGGTTAATGTAATTAAGTTTCTAAATTAATGTACCAGAGATAAAATTCTTAAAAAGCTCACAGGCTGAAGAAAATGAAGTGCAGAGGAGACAAAGAGATTCATCAAACTTCTACAAAATGTAACTGCATTCAAGACTATAATAGAATTGTTGATAAAAATGAAAAATTTCTATGAATGGAGATATCCATTCAAACTTTAAAACTACAAGGAACAGCGATAATCTCTTTTATTCAGGACTTGAATCAAATTCTGACTGACTTCAAGACTCCTACTGATGTTGGCCAAATGAGTAATTTGAACATCAAAATAGACACAGTTCCAAAAGGATGATCAAAAGGAAAAAAATAATAAAGAAACTATACTGATCAGTTATGATGTAATATAATAAAGAAAACTTTAGTTTACATTAGGAGTTAAGGAAATATTGGCAAATTATAAGTAATTTATTAAGATAAGGATAAGTTTTTTATTGGGTGGCAAAACCCCTCCCCATTTAGAGCTTATGCCTATACAGAAACTGAACTAAGGTTGGGTTACGAAGTAAAGAAGAATATTAAGAATTTGGGGATAATTATAGGGGAGAGATTTGTGGGCATTGATGGCCTTGACAAGTTTCAGAAGTGAAAGGAAACAAGGAATAAGATATAATGAACAAAAGGTTTATTCTCAAAAGCCCAGAATAAATTCAAATAATTTTAAGGCATGACATGTATCTACTGCATCAATAACATTTCATGTATGATATTGGTACATTTATCTAATTGATTTTTGGAGAATTGAGAGATCCATTTTAAAAGTTACAATCTATTTAGACATATTCAAATTTTATGTTACAAGAAACGTCTTGGATAGACAGTATCTAAATAAAGACAAATATTTTGATGTAGTAATTTTTCTCTAGGCACAAACAAATCAAGATGGTTTATAGTTTTATTTAAAGATGCTTTAAAGGATTATATTGTGAGCTGCCCCGAGTCCTCGGAGAGGGGCGGCACACAAATCTAATAAATAATTATATTATTATTATTATTGTTGTTGTTGTTGTTGTTGTTGTTGTTGAAGGATACAGTGGAAATTTATATTTACTAAAGAAGACTAAGACATATTTCAAGTTCTTATTGTTTAAGTTTAGTCCCTAAATCAGTCAAATATAGTTTCTTAGGAAAATATTAAAGGTATTAGCAGTATTTGGAAAGGAGAACTTACTATCAGGAGATCATAAACATAGATGCAGGCACCTTTTCAAAAGGGAAAATATTAAAAATATCTGCAATATACTGTACTTCGTTTTTGGAATCAGAGAGAAAAGTGTTTTCAGGCAGAAGTTCCATGATCCCCTCCCTAATTCCAAAAGCGGAGTGTGCAGAGACCAAAACAGAGCACTGCATTTTGGGTGACAGACAGCTCTGGCTGCATGCCCCATTTTTGGAACCTGATCCACACGAAAGCCTGGAGGGAGGGAGGCCCCGGCTTAGAGAAGTCAGGAGGCGAGGCTGCTTTCCTCTGTTGGCAGTCCAGGCCCTTCACCACAGGGCGGGAAGCTCTCCCTAAATGGAAGCTGCCCATCCCATCTTGTGCCACCTGGCCTGGCCAAGCTTGACCCAGTCTCTGGCCACCTGGAGAGTGAGCGGGGCGGCCGTGGGGGAAGGCAAACACTTGGGGGAGCCGGTCCCAAACACCTCAGAGGCTGGATTGCCACACAGCCAGGCCACCGGCGGAGGCTTCACAGAACACTTTGTTGGGCAAAACGGCAACCTGTCAAACAGCCACCAGCTCGTGAGTATCGCCTGCTGCCAGGCAGGCTGGCTGGCTCATGTTCACCCCTGCTCTCCCAACTAGCGGGAGGGCTTCTGCTGGGCCTGGAGGGGTGGGGGAATGGGCGCCAGTGGTTTACATGCATACATCTCTGGCCTGGCAGGTTCCCAGCTGGGTTTGGGTGGAAGTACTTGGAGATAGGTGGAGTGAAGCGAAAGGCTGGGCAGGAGGTTTGAGGGGAACCCCCAAATTGACTGCAATTTAAAGGGGGGAGCAGTAGCCTGGCTCAAGCCATTACATCCAAACATGCAAATCTTTAGCCGCTTAACAATCTTAATTAGATTAGATTAGATTTATTGGATTTATATGCCGCCCCTCTCCGCAGACTCGGGGCGGCTCACAACAATGGTAAAAACCAATCTAAATTACAATTTTAGGTTAAAAAGTCAAAAAAAAGAAACCCCAATATATAAAAAACAAGCAGTCAATCAATCATACACCAAAACTACATGGGCAAGGGGGAGATGTTTCAATTCCCCCATGCCTGACGGCAGAGGTGGGTTTTAAGGAGTTTACGAAAGGCAAGGAGGGTGGGGGCAATCCTAATCTCTGGGGGGAGCTGGTTCCAGAGGGTCGGAGCCACCAGAGAGAAGGCTCTTCCCCTGGCTCCCACAAGACGACATTGTTTAGTTGACGGGACCAGAAGAAGGCCAACTCTGTGGGACCTAACCCAAAGATTTTGAGTTATCCCATTGTCACTCAAATAAATTGAATCATAACATTTTTCAGACGAAGAGCTCCTGCTCCACACACTGTGCCCCAAAAGTCCATTAAAGGTAGTACATTAAAGCCAAGTTTAACTAGTGTGAACATATTTCTTGCATGAGGTGGAATTCTCTGAACAGCATTTCCCACCCCCTTAAGTTTGGCCGTGACTAGTCTGCTTGTTTTGTCCTTTATCAGCCACCTGAAGTAATGGGTGTGGGTTTTCTTCAGCCAATTTGGGATTCTGCCTCTTGGCTGGACTACACCTGTTGTACAGAAAACTGTTTCACATCAAATGCCCTTGTATTAAATTGACCTCAGGCCCTTCCTTAGGTTGAGCAGTTGAAGTTTGCAAGTGATAGTTTTCAGCATAAGGCACTAGGCAAGTCTAGCTACAGGAAGTCCTCAACTTAAAACCATTTGTTTAGCTACTGTTCAAAGTTACAACAGCATTGAAAAAAGTGACATATGACAATTTTTTACCTTGAGAACCATTGCAGCATCCCCATGATCAAAATCCAGATGCTTGGAATCTGGGTCACTTTTATGACAGTTGCAGTGTCCCGGAGTAATCCCTTTTTGTGATCCAGTTTTGTCACTCAGTCACATGACTTTTAAACTACCTTTGGTCATATGATCATCAAGCCACTCCCGCCTGGTCACATGGCCGGTAAGCCACTCCTACCCATCACATAACCATCAAGACATACCCACAAAATAAGCCACGGCCACAGTGTGGTAGTAAAATTTTGGGGGACCCTAGCCTGGGGTATCTGTGTGTACACAAACACACATATCCATAAAGTGGTATAACCAAATAGCTGGCATATACTGAATGTACAAACAAATAGCTAGCAAAAGATAGGAGACCCCAGAGAAGGTTGTGGAGAATAAGAAAACTAAGATCCTATGGACTTCTACATAGCAACAGCACTTAGACTTACAGTGCTTTACAGCCCTCTTTAAGCAGTTTATAGAGTCAGCATATTACCCTCAACAATCTGAGTCCTTATTTTACTGACTTTGGAAGGATTGAAAGTTGAGTCAATCTTGAACCTGGTGAAAATCGAACTGCCGAACTGCCAAAAGCAGTCAGTCAGCAGTAGCCTGCAATACTGCATTCTAACCACTGTGCCACCATGCCGCTAAATCCAGACAGACAGATAAGTACTAGCTAATCAACTAGACACTGTATAGTGTCTAGACAACAATCAAAGACAGTGGTGGCAATATATGTAATAATGTCAAGTGATAGCAGCATCAGGAAAAAGAGTATGAGATCCAAAAAATGGATCCAGGAAACAATAGACCTATCAGCCTGACATCATTATCTGGGAAGATTCTGGAAAAGATAAGCAAAAAACAAATCTGCAAGCACCTAGAAGCCAACGAGGATTTGTCAAAACAGATCATGCCAGACAAATCTTATTGCATTTTTTACAATATCACACAATTAGTGGACCAGCTAAATGTTGAAGATATAATTTACTTTGACTTTACTGGCATTTGATAAACTAGCATCTTATTGGCATTTAATAAACTAGACCACAATCTACTACAGCAGTGTTTCCCAACCTTTTTTGAGCCGCGGCACATTATTCGTATTTTCAAAATCCTGGGGAACACTGAAAGGGGGGGGCGGGCTAAAGAAAAGTTTGGACAAAAAAACCCTCTCTCTTCCTCCCTTTCGCTCTATTTCTCCCTCTTTCTCTCTTTTCCTTCCTTCCCTTCATTCTCTCTCTCCATCCCTCTTTCTTTCTTTCTTCCTCTCTTTTTTGCTCTCTTTCTCTCTCCCTCCTTCCCTTCCTCTATGTCTTTCTCTCTCCCTTGCTCTCTCTCTGTCTCTCTTGCTATCTCTTTCTTGCTTTTTTCTCTCTCTCTTGCTCTCTCTCTCTCTTTCACTGTCTTGCTATATGTCTCTTTCTTTCTCTTTGCCTCTCTTGCTATCTCTCTTTCTCTCTCTGTCTCTCTTGCTATGTCTCTCTTTCTTTCTCTTTCTCTCTCTCTCTGTGCCTCTCTTGCTAAGTCTCTCTTTTTCTCTTGCTATGTCTCTCTTTCTTTTTCTCTCTCTCTGCCTCTCTTGCTATGTCTCTCTTTCTCTCTCTCTTTCTCTATCTCTCTTTCTCTGCCTCTCTTGCTGTCTCTCTTTCTTTCTCTGTCTCTCTTTCTCTGCCTCTCTTGCTATGTCTCTCTTTCTCTCTCTCTCTGCCTCTTATATGTCTCTCTTTCTCTCTCTCTCTCAGCTGACTGCAAGCGGGAGCCCTGACGGCGGCAGCTGGACGTGGTGCTGGACACCGTATATGCCAGGCACGCAGCGCCAGCATGTACGACGTCCAGCAGAACATCCAACCGCCACCGTCAGGGCTCCCACTTGCAGTCAGCTGAGAGAGAGAGAGAGAGCGATCCCTCTCGCCGCCGCCATCTCCCCCGACTGCCTGCGGCCGCTGCGGCCACCCCCCCCGCTCCCATTGGACACTTGCCGTCAACGAAAGAGGAGCTCCAGCTGGGCGGGGCGCTGCCGGTACTTCCGTCCTGGGGCTCCCGCTTGCAGCTGTCCCCCGCCTCCTGCTCGATGCCGCGGTTTTCGGCGCTCTCCTGCTGGGCCCCAAAGAAAGAAGGCGGGAAAAAGGTGCGAAGAATGGAGCTCTCCGTCTTCCTGCCTTCCTTCTTTGGGGCCCAGCAGGAGAGCGCCGAAAACCGTGGCATCGAGCAGGAGACAGCTGCGAGCGGGAGCCCCAGGACGGAAGTACCGGCAGCGCCCCGCCCAGCTGAAGCTTGGCGGCACACCTGGCCATGTCTCGCGGCACACCAGTGTGCCGCGGCACACCGGTTGGGAAACGCTGTACTACAGTGATACCTCGTCTTACAAACGCCTCGTCATACAAACTTTTCGAGATACAAACCCGGGGTTTAAGATTTTTTTGCCTCTTCTTACAAACTATTTTCACCTTACAAACCCACCGCCGTCGCTGGGATGCCCCACCTCCGGACTTCTGTTGCCACCGAAGCACCCGGTTTTGCGCTGTTGGGATTCCCCTGAGGCTCTCCTCCATGGGAAACCCCTTCCTCCGGACTCTTTTTTTGATGCTGCAGGGGAATCCCAGCAGGGGAATCCCAGCAGCGCAAAATGGGCGCTTCGCTGGCAACGGAAGTCCAGAGGTGGGGTTTCCCAGCGAGGGGAGCCTCAGTGAAATTGCAGCATCACGGGTTTCAAGGACTTCGGTGTTTTTGCGATGCTGCGATTTCACTGCTGGGATTCTCCTGGTGGGATTTCCCTGCAGCATTGCAAAAACACAGAAGTCCGGAGGTGGAGTTTCCCATGGAGGGGAGCCTCAAGGGAATCCCAGCAGCGCAAAACGGGCGCTTCGGCTGGCAAAAGGGTTGAATTTTGGGCTTGCACGCATTAATCGCTTTTCCATTGATTCCTATGGGAAACATTGTTTCGTCTTACAAACGTTTCACCTTAAGAACCTCATCCCAGAACCAATTAAGTTTGTAAGACAAGGTATCACTGTACTTGATAAGACAAGAAAAATTTGGGTTAAAGATTTGTAATTGGCTGAGCAACTACATTCAATGTGTAGTCCTTAATGGAAATGCACCTACATGGAGAGAAGCATGCATCTATTCCTGGCTCCATAGTAGTAACTGTAAAAAGATTTTGGATCTACTTATGAGTCAGAAATGTCAAAAAAACAGTGTCAAAAAAGCTAGGCTGCATTAAAGAGGGATAGAATCAAGATTACATGAAGTGTTAGTACAGTGTTCCCTCGATTTTCGCGAAAAGTCTATACCACGGTTTTTCAAACATATTAATTAAACCGTGGTATAGACTTTTCGCGAAAAGTCTATACCACGGTTTTTCAAAAATATTAATTAAAAAATACTTCACAGGCTTTTTCCCTATACCACGGTTTTTCCTGCCTGATGACGTCACATGTCATCGCCAAACTTTTGTCTGCCTTTAATAAATATTTTTTTAAATAAACTTTAATAAATAAACATGGTGAGTAATAATCTGAATGGTTGCTAAAGGAATGGAAAATTGCAATTTAGGGGTTTAAAGTGTTAAGGGAAGGCTTGTGATACCGTTCATAGCCAAAAATAGTGTATTTACTTCCGCATCTCTACTTCGCGGAAATTTGACTTTCACGGGCGGTCTCGGAACATATCCCCCGCGAAAAGCGAGGGAACACTGTACTACTATATAATACCTATGTAAGACCATGCTTGGAATATTGCATCCAGTTTACATTAAATTACAATTTAAAAGAACATTTTATAAGATGATGTATCATTGTTATATAACACCAGATAAGTTATCAAGAATATATTAAAGTATTTCAAAGGAATGCTGGAAATGCAAATGTAAAGAAGGGACTTTTTATCACTTGTGATAAAGCAAAGAAATATTGGACTACCGTGTTTCCCTGATAGTAAGACCCCCCCGATTGTAAGACATATGGGGGGTTTCAGGGGGGTCGGCTAATATAAGCCATACCCCGAAAGTAAGACATATGTCTTACTTTTGGGGAAACACGGGGGTACAGTAGAACCTCGACATACGTCCCCCCCGCCGCCCCCCCCCGCCGCCGCCTGCAAGCGCTCCTTCTCCGGCTCTCCGGCAGATCGAGCGCGTGAAGAGGCACCTCTCACCTTCCGCCGCTGCTGGCCGCCCTCTTTCGCCCAGCGTCGCTTCGGAAGCCACCGAACGCCATCAGGGGGCGCGTGGCGACCGCCTCTCCGCTCGCCAAGCGCCCCCCTGACGACGTTCGGCGGCTTCCGAAGCGACGCTGCGCGAAAGAGGACGGCCAGCAGCGGCGGAAGGTGAGAGGTGCCTCTTTGCGCGCTCGATCTGCCGGAGAGCCGGATGAGGAGGCACCTCTCGCCTTCTGCTGCTGGCCGCCCGCCCTCTTTCGCCCAGCACCGCTTGAAAGGACCCCCCCCTTTCCACCCCTTGTCGCCCGACAAAGGAGAAACTTCTGCGAATCGTGCGCCGTCTCCAGCGCTCTCTCCGCGCTCATCTGCTGTGTGGCCGACAAGGGTGCGGCGGAGGCGGCAGCAGCCCTCCACTTCCGTCCCAGCGCGAAGGCACTCCTTGCCTCCCCTGCCCGCCCCCGGGTCACACACGTCGGGGTTGCTGCTGCTGCTGCTGCTGCCGGTGGTCGGTCGGTCGGAGCAGCTTCCTCTCCAACCAGGCCGGGGCGGCGGCAGCACCGACAGCGGCTGCGTTTCCTGCACGAACCCAACTTTCCCATTGGCCGCCCGCGAGCCTGCTCGGCCGGCCCCCAGCCAGCTGCTTCGCCGCTGGCCCACGATTCGCAGAAGTTTCTCCTTTGTTGGGGAAGTCGCGCGGGCTGCCAAGCCGAGAATGGGGCGCGAACTCGGGGGAGCGGGACAGGTGGCCAATGTCCGCGCTCGGTTGCCAGACCCTCGGTTGCCACACAGGGGGCCGGGGTTGGGGGAAGGGGAGAGGTAAGATGTGTTTGGTTTTTTTTGCAACGCCGCTCAAAAGGTGCCTTGGCTGGAAGAGTAGCTGGTTTCCAGGGCATAAACTGGCTCGCTTCCGGGGATGGTGCACATCCGCTCACTTGCAGGGAAACAGCTTTGGGGCTAAAGAGGCGCTCCGGGCGCAAGATTGTATCCCGAGTAGTAATTCCATATACTGCTCCGATGTGCCTCGCTGCAGGCTTTCTGTCAACGAAATAACAGCAACATGTTCTCGGAAGCCACCGCCTCTTCCCCTGCCTCGCTGCCCCTTGTCTCGGGCGACAAGGGGGGGAAAGGGGGGGGCGGAGCTGCGCCCTCCTTCGCCCGCCTCCTTTCCAATGTAAGACATACCCCGAAAGTAAGACATAGTGGGGCTTTTGGGGGTAAAAAGAAAGTAAGACACTGCCTTACTATCGGGGAAACACGGTAGGATTCATATTCAAATAGAGAAGATGCTTAAACTGAATATAAAGATAAAACCAGAAACTTTTCTTTTTGGTTTAATGGAAAAAGACTTGGAAAAGAATTTGGAACTTCGATGTTATATATGTTGATGGCAGCAAAATTACTTTATGCACAAAATTGGAAGGATGCTTCAATCCTCACAATGGATGAATGATTGCAAAAACTGATGGAGTTAGCAGAAATTGCTAAACTGTCTGCTTTGATAAAAGAAAAAAAACAAGTACTTTTGTTTCTACTTGGAAACCACTTCTGGACTTTGTGCTTGAGATGGTGGCAGTGGGGAGAAATGAAACTTGGATTTTTTGGGGGGTCTTACTGATTACATAGATCTGCTTTTATAGAAAAGGCTAGTTTATGCTATTATGTAAAAGTAAAAAGTTGAGGTTCAATGTTAGTTCTTACTTTATTGCACCAAAGGGAATCAGAAATCAATGCCTTTTCTTTCTTTTTCCCTTCTCTACACTTTCCCCTTTCCCTCCCCTATTTTTCCTATTATTTACTTTTGTATTTTTGTATTTTATATTATAAATTAATAAAAAGAAGTAAAAAAACAGGAGGGGGAAAGGAATATTGTATTCAGTTTTGGTCGCCAAGATATAAAAAAGGTTGGCGGGCTCTATTCTGCATAAAAAAAACCCTCCTTAAGTATCCATTTCATCTGGAAATTTACATTAGTGGCATCAAGCCCCAATAACCTCACACATATCTTCTCAGTATTTAGTGAGATATTGGAAAGGTATAGATGCAGCTGAGGAGCTGGCAATCAAAATAAATATTCTTTTATCTTTGATGAGAATGCAATAAAATATTGGCATTTTGGAAGAACATTCTTAAATAAATGTCTTACACAAAATAATTATCACTAAATATGTTGGGTATCTTTGATGGGCAGAATAAAAAAATAGAAAAACAAACAAACAAATAACATACATGTCAAACCAAAGACAGAAGAATGTCACCTAGCCTTTATATAAAAATAGGTAAAAGAGATGGATTGCTCCTTGTACATATGCTTATCTATACCTTACTATTTATTTGGGGTCAGGGGTTGATGAAAAGAAAATGCCTCTGGATTTGGGCCTCTAATACTTTAATTATACGCAAATCTTCCAACAATTAATAGCCAAAGTGAACAAGACAAGAAACCATTAATTCTAACAAGATTCACCTTTCTGGCATTTCTTCACAGCTTCCTTCTGGCCTAGAATGACTTCCATGTGAAAAGCATAGCAGTGGTTTCGAAAAGGAACCCAAGAGGAATCTTCTATTGTTTTAGGACAACTTCCATTGTAGCTCCACTTGTGTGAAGAAAGGGGTCCTGAAGCAGAATACTTGGTCAGAAGAAATTGAGCAAATACTTACACTGGTTTTAATCATTAAAAACAAATGACAAAATGATTTATTTATTTTTTGCTGATTTATTTATTTTTTGCTGGTAGGAGAGAAGAGAGTCCTTATTTCATCATTCCCTCCTCTATCTGTATAGCTACCATACAGGTAAATTACCTGTGTTCAACTTGCAGATGGCCCCTTGAAGCTTTGTGTCACAAGGGGCAGTTCGCCATGTTCCATCAATATCCATGTATGCACACCCCATAATTTGTTGAGGTTCTCCATCTTGCCAGTTTGTGTAGGAGACACTCTCATCTATAAACCATTCATAGTTACGTCTCCCCTAAAAAAAGTCAATATATATATAATTTTGCCACACTGGACTAATCAATCTAACCAAAACATATTTCATGGCATACATTTACCATATATATATATACACACATGCACCAGTCACTAATAGTTCTCCATAGGAGATTTCTTCTTTATACCTTCACTATTTGTTATTCCAGAACAATGATTTAGCCAACACATAATCTTAAAACCATGACTGACTCCTAGATATGCTGCCATTTTTTGCATCTACTATATGCAAGGCAGGTTTGATTCACATGCTGTGGTTTCTAAATATAGTTGACTCACCTCTTCATTGGACAAGCCAATCCAGAGTGGGGTACGTAAGCTGCTGACTATCTGAGTGAAGAAGGCCTGGGTGAATGGTTCCATCACATTTGCTAGGCTTCCATTGAGACTCTCACATAGCAACACAGCTTCATGCCACTTGAGGGGCTTCATCAAGACACGGTAAGTGTTGTTAAGATATGAAAGAGTAGAATTGAGAACAGGAGAGAAGGATGTTGAAGAAGGGCTTAGAGTAGGGTCTTGAAAGTGGAAAAAGAATTTGAAAGAAAATAAAAGGTTGGTCACACTTTATAAATATACTTTAGATCCATTAACAAAGCAGTATTATTTTTATAACATAATATAATATTAGCAATTTGCTGACTATCAGGTCGTTTCTTAGTGTTTTATTCCATTTCACTGAAAACTGGTTATTTTTGTGTTGCTTTCTTATCATTTCTGTGAAATAGAACTTTAGTTCTTTCTGGGAGTCACTGTGTAAGGATGGTGAGAGAAGCAAGATATATTTATAGACACTACTATACCATCTCATTTAAAACATTTATCATTAATTCTTTAGTTAGGAAACCTCACTTTTCCTCTATGTAGTTTGATCAGGATAAGGAGAGAAGAATGTTAATGTCTATATTCTACTTCTGACCATGGTTAAATATTGTTTTCTCATTGTTAATAAAAAATGAGGAAGGATGTATCTGCTCCCTATCTTATTTGGTACTTAATCAACTGGAGTAAGGAAAAATGGATAGAACTCACGCATTAGATACATATTGCAGAGAGAAACCAAACCTTGAATAAGTGCTCACAAAAACAACATTTTCAAGACTAATGGATTTTGACAATAAACAAATCAAGAGTCTGGAAACATTTTCAAGACTGATTAATCTTTTTGGGGTAAATTCTGCGATCAGAAGCAGAAGTTTTTATGAACATGCACGCAATTGATGAACAGAATTGTTGCCCATGAAATAATATGCTTCAAGTTGGCCAGGCTTGAAGATGCTACCAGATTCTTTTATCTGTGTTCTTGCCACAGCCTAATATAATTCTTCCCCCTTGTGCATAACAGAAATGAATGCCAATGTCCTTAGCACAAAGAATTAAAATTATCACAAGCCCTCTCTGCTAAGCATAACATAAGCCAATGTTAATTCCATGCATTATTTCTAACTCTTACCTTTACTTCTTTGGCAGATAAAAATATGTTTCTCTTCTTGGCAGTTCCTATCATCCCAACGGCCTGTAAACAGGGAAGGGGGGCCATGCCACATCACAGCGCAGTTGGTCTGTGAGAAATAGAAACAGGAAAATCAAAATCATATACAGTAATACCTCGTCTTATGAACCTAATTGGTTCCAGGGGGAGGTTCGTAAGACGAAAAGTTCGTAAGACGAAACATTGTTTCCCATAGGAAACAATGTAAAATCCATTAATCCGTGTAACGAACCCCCACCCCCCGCAAAAAAACGCCGCCGCCCGACTGTCACCTTTTGAAACAGCTGGGGGTGCTTCCCAGCGTCCTCCTGAACCCGAACGCCAAACCCGAACTTCCGGGTTCGGCGTTCGGGAGGCAGATTTTTATTTTCTTATGCTAATCAGACTACTGAAATTGGATGCAAGGAGGTAAGTCAATTATTATTAGACTTATTTTTTAAAGACTGCTTAACAAAATGAAGTTTTTTTAAATTCTTGATCTGAAGACGCCTAGTGCTATTGTATCTTGTTTTAAATAGCAGAGTAATGTATACTTCTAGAAAGCCATATCAATTTTAACAGCATCTGTACAATGTAGCAATATCCTGTTTTAGTATTAAGATAAGGCAGCTGAGTTAAACCTTGACTTAGTTATGTTTGGAGTAGATCTATTTAAATAATTGGAAGGAGTTAGTGTGACTACATTTAGGAAAATTTTCTGGCATTAATATACTGCCGTAACGTACATTTCTTCAATTATTTACTATAGCTATGGTCCAGGCACACATGCACAGAAATATACAGCAAATAGTTTATATAATCTGTGCTGAAGTAATTGTTGACAGGAAGGACATTATAGCAAGTGATTTTATAGACTATGTTTAGGTCGTGTTTAAGGCGACGTAGTTCTAAGCTTTCTAAACTAAAGTCTAGTTGAGCAGGGTATTGTGTTTCGAGTGGAGGCTCTTCTAGTAAAGTATCTCTGGACATTTTCTAAAAGTGTTTATGTCCAAAATGCTGTGTGGGTTCCAGACAGATGAGCTGTATTCAAGGATTTGTCTGGAGGAAGTTTTGTATCCTCTGGTTAGTAGTGTGAGATTACCAGAGCAGACGCTATGCAGAATTAGGTTAACAACTCTTGGAGCCTTTTTGGCAATGTTGTTTTGGCACTTAGGCCATTTGATATGAGTATTCCAAGGTCTTTTTTGGAGTGAGTGTTGTCTGTAAGGTCTTGTTTATTCAGCTTTGTATTTGGTGTTCTGATTCTTCTTGCCAATGTGTAAGACAGAACATTTTTTGGTTGAGATTTGTAGGTGCCAGATGTTTGACCACTCAGATACAAAGTTGGGAAGAAGCTCAGATCTTCTGAATGCGAGCTTCTTTTCTCCTGCCCAGTGCCGAAGTTCTCCTCTCCATGGTGTATGGAGGAAACTCTGGCACTGGCTTGGATACAAGTTTGCACCTCAAAGATCTTTATTTCTTCATCCTTCCCTGCAGGAGTTTCCCTCTCCCCCTCTCCACAAAGAGTGAAGTACTTTCACAAACAGTAGCAGCTTTCTCTGTCAGTTTCCACACTGAATTTCTGGTGAAACGAGCAGAGAAGATTGCAAATAGCAATCATATAATTATAGGACTCTTGACAACCAGTCGTAAGTATAAACAGGATGCCAAATGCCTAAAATGTGATCACATGACCTTGAGGATAATGGGGGATCAGTACAGATGTGAAGCAATTTTTTCACGAGTCTCTCATAACTTTGAACTGTCATTAAATGGCCAATTGTAGGTTGAAAATGTGCACCTGTGTTACAAAATGTGCATCTTTGAAAAAAACATGCGGCTGGTTAATCTGTAAGTAACAGAATGCTGCCCTACAGATACTAGTAGATCAAGTAGAGTAAAACTAGTAGAGTAAAACTGTAGGTACTAGTTTTAACACTAATTGCAAGTTTTAATATTTTAAAGAGATAATCAACCCTCCCCCCACTTTTATTATATATTCATTTAGCAGGAAGAAAAAAATGTTCTCTGAAAATCATACCAAATGCTTGAAGAGAAATAAACAAATTATGATTTGTTTATGAAAATACACAAAAGGCCACTTTCATGATTGACCAACTTCAAAAATTCAGAAGTCAGAATTCAAAAGCCGTATTCTAGAGATAAATAAGACATAGCCTTTTCTTCTTCAGTTTTTGGCAGAGAAACCTGAACAGAAATTGTAATTCTGTTTGTCTGAATATTTACTTACTTAACCCAGACCCTTATTTATGCTATTAGCAGTAGAGGTTTAGCTCACCGGCTGATCACTAGCAATGGATATTCCATGTCCAGATGGTTCTCCAGGGGCCCAGTTCACATACTTAACAGTCTCAGATTCTACCCAGATAAATTCCTTCTTGGAATCATGGAGGCCAATCCATACATCAAAGGTCACATTTGGAAGAAGAGTTGTTATAAAAGCTGCAAGAAAGAAACAAAGGAATGGAAAGTGCTTGGCGTACGATTAGAGAAAAAGCAGTGAATATAGTGCTGTTTTTCTAAATGGAGCTAGGAACTCAAAAGTTGAACCTCACTATTCCCTCTATTAGTATTTCCCATTGTCCATAATATAAAATTTACTGCCCTTCCCTGGCTTTGTTACTTCTGTTTCACCGCAGTCCTTGAATAACATTCAAGATAACAGAGAATTAAAGGCTAACAGATTTTATACATCACGAGCTTCATTTGATGGCATCAGAATACTATTTTAACATGGTACTGACAAAGACATCAGCTCAGAACTCCTCTGAATGTATGCTTGCAGAATAGCATAAAAAAGGCTTGATCTGGACTGAAATGGTACTTCATCCTGTCACTTTTTAGCATAGACTTGAGCAGTTTTGATAATAATGAGACTGCTACAATTATTCTACAATTGTCTTGTTTAGCATAGACAATCTGTTAGTTTAATTTATTCAACAGCTAAAATAAATGCAGTATTTATATTTTCAGGGCCATCTATTCTTTATTACTACTTCAGATATTCCTGGAATGAATGCTACAAAATAAATTCTGTGTATGCTCCATAAGAGAATACATTTGCTCTAAGTAGAATTCAAAACAGTTTGGGAATAAAACTGATATCCCTACCAAAGACTACTAACTATGATACTAAAAGGCAAAGAAAGAAACAGATGAATCTCTGGCTATCACACATTCATTAAAAAAAACCCATTTTTTCCTTCCTGTGAACTGGAAAATTATTTATCTTAGTGTTCTAAAAATTCCAAATTGATACGGAAACCATTTTCAGAGAGATAGCTGTTACCAACAAGAAAAGTTTGCACTTTTGTTTCAGTTATTATTGAAACACATAGCCAATCGTGATATTATTTCTTTAGAAGAAATGAACTTCTCAACACATCTACAAAAAGAGCTTGCATTGTGAGATCCACACAATTATCATACTATCTACCTCCCTTCCTCCACACAGATACTTCATTAGATGAATTTTCCCAAGAAAAATACCATTCTCCCTTATCATATTTTTTTTCTCTTGAAGTACTCTTTTATCTATTCTGGGATCAAAATCTGTCCACTTTTCAGAGACAGAACATGTATCTCTCTGTGTACATTTACCCAAATACCCTTGGATAAAACCTACCTTGCTCAAGGAGGTTGGAGATAGTAGCCAATATACCTCCCTGAATTTCACATTTCTGCTTTGCCTCCAGCCATGTCACTTTTTCTTCATTATAGATCCTAAAGCACTGTAAATGGATTTAACAGCAGAGAAAAAAAATTAAAATCAGGAAGTAGAGGAATCTTTTTGATGCAGATTTATTTACAGTAATTTACTATTTACTCCTCTTTTTATTCCTCTCCCTAAAAATCCTTTTTCTTCCTGAAACAGCCTAGTGAGGTAGTGTAGAACATTGTTCTACACCCTTTGGGACATCAGGGACTGGTTCCATGGATAGAGGTTTTTCCACAGTTTGGAGGGGGCATAGTTTTATGTGCTGCCTGCATCTTTATTAATTAATTAATTAATTAATTAATTAATAATTAATTAATTAATTATTAATAATAATAATAATAAAATTTTATTTACGGTCAAAGACCATCAATATAATATTAATAATAATTAAAAGGAAAAAGAACAGGAAACAGGACTTTTGGCTGAGCAACCAAGATTGACCCATTGTAACTATACAAGAGATGTACATATCTCGCTATGAAGGCACACATTTGCGACGAATCCCCGCTGCTGCTGCGCAGAATCTGGCCACCTGTGCCATAATCCTGGCCTGCTCATCCCCAAGCAACCACCGGAGATAGGCAACATCCGAGCGGCCAGGATATCCCTCAATAAGTGGTACAATATGCTTTCTCCTAATGTCAGTGTAAAAGGAGCATCTCAGGAGCATGTGTCCCTCAGTCTCTCCTGAGCCACAAGGGCAAAATCTTTCAGTGGCTGGAGTTCCCTTGTACTTGTCGTACAAAACAGCGGATGGAAGCGCATGGCACCGTACAAGAGCAAATGCCTTTCGATGGCTTGCGATTCTAGCTGTCCCAGGTATCTTGCAGGAGCCACAACATATCTAGTGGCATTTGGGGCCAGAAACAGCTCTACCCAAATCTTCCTGCCTCTCGATGTCCTCCACCCTTTGTCGCAAGGTCTGTCCTGCTAGATCATAGTTCATCTCAAGTATTAAATCTGGGGAGAAGCCTAATTTGTGAATATTGAACTCGATGGCCTTAATCCATGAGGAGGAAAATTCATCGTGAAGGATTAACGGAGCAAGACTTTGTGGAAAAAAATTAAGCTTTAACCACATATTTAGGGATGCTATACAGATTCTTGCTTCGACCTTTATCAGTCCAGTCTCCAGGCGCAAAAGTGCATTTGAGACGCAACGTGGCATCTGGAGAATTGCTCTAATAAATTTGGATTGAACTAATTCTAGTGGTGTAAAGTGTAAAGCTGAAGCTAGCGGTCCAAGCAAGGACCCGTAAAGCAGCTGAGCTGGTGACTTGGCCTTAAAAAGCTTGATAGCAGCAGGAACATAATAACCTCCCTTTGTGCGGAAAAAATTGAGAATGGCACTCGCTGATCTTTGGCCCAAGAATTGGGGAGGAGCCAAGATGGAGGACAGGCAGCACTGGCTCTAAAGAGCTCCTCCAAAAGTAAATAGGCTTTTTTTTTAGCTCGTTTATATTTATTCTTTTAATTTATTTTTAACTCTATTTTACATTTAAACATTTTAACAAAATATTTTATACTTTTAACTTATTTTTAATGACTGACATTGGGTGAAGCATTCTAGGATTTCAGTCGAAAGTCTCATCGACCATAGTTTACCATTTTACTGCACTGGTTTCTAAACTCATTTATTCTTATATGTAAAACATTAAGTAGGGAAAGGAAAAAGGCCCTGATGCCAGGAATAGGAATAATTTTGAAGAAACGGTTTCAGTATTTTCCACAAACCTTACTTTTTCTTCTCACATATTCAGCTCAAAGAGGACGCACAAATAGATATTGCTTCAAATTGTCCCCCTTAATGATTTACAATAAAGTGATCTGGGTACCTTATTAATGAAGGCATGCCACCCTTGGGCACAACCGCCAGGAGTTGGCACAAGTAGCGATGGCAAGGAAGGCTGCACAGTGGTGATGTTGGTACGCTTGCAAATATAAGGCAGAGCAGTAAGGCATCTCTGGTCACCCCAGTCCTCTGCAGAGGGTGGGAAAATGATGATGAGTTTCATTCAAAGCATGCCAGAACACAGTGGCCCTCTTAAAGCAACCTCTTAAAGAAAGTTCTTGCTTAAAGAAACTACCTTATAAATGATACCAAGATTTGATATTAAAATTCTGACAGAGAAAAACCCAAATACGAAACTTGGGATGTTTTCTCTCTTACCTGCTGTGTCTGAAAAGCCATCTAGACCCACACCACTAAAATAAAATATAAATGAGAGGAACTTTATACACATTTCCATATTAATGGTTAATTGCATTCCAGTTATTAAAAAGAGAATGGAAAGTAGGGAGAGAAGAAACTATAGTGCTTTAATAGCAAGGAAATAAAAACAAAGACAGGAAAGAAGTCTACCAGTACAAACATTTCTATAAGCTTGATGCATTGCACAAAGTTTCTTCAAGGGTGGATAAGGATACCAATTTGGCTAACTGGAAAAAAAAGCAAGAAAAAAGAAACATTTCAAGCTTTCTATCATGGTTTTTAAAAAACAAAAAACAAAAACATTGTTTTTCTTTACATTTGTTGAAATTGCTGTTTTTTAAAATAAAAAAAACCTCCTATCTAGAAAGAATGTAATGATAACTGCAGTTCTATAAAAATCTCAGAAATGTTCATAACAAAAGGGGTCACCCATGTTGAAGTTTTATATAAATAATTCAACAATATCTATAACGTTGGGGTGAGTCAGTGCTCCAACTCTCACTATATCTATCATGGGGATGTTTTTTCCCAATTCATTGAACTCATCAGTCCATAAAATCAAGGAGATTAATTGGGCAAGTACAGGTAATTGAGTTATAACCATAATTAAGCCAAAGGTTTGTGCTGAAACATTTGTTAAGTGAGCTTGTCCCATTTTACAACTTTTCTTGCAACAGTTGTTTAAATGAATTACTGCATTGGTTAAGTTAATGACATGGTTAGTAAGTTATAGCAGATTCCCCACTGACTTTTTTTTGTCAGCAAGTTGCAAAAGCTGATCACATGACTCCAGGACACTGCAACTTTTATAAATATGAACCACTTGTCAGCTATCTGAATTTTGATCATGTAACCCTGGAACACTTAGACAATGGTCATAAGTGTGAAAAATGTGCCATTGTAACTTTGAACAGTCACTAAAATGTAATGGTAGAACTTTTAAAGTCTTAGAGATAGTTTGTAGGCTAGTATTAACTAACTGCAATGGAAGAAGAACCTTTCTCTGCACAAAGGTATAAATCCTTTGCTTTGATGACTGATATTCATTACATCTGGGAAGGGGATATCTACAGATGAATTTGTTAGATTAGAAAGTTCTTGATCCTCACCCTCCTCCTCCATCATAAATCAGATAGACAACTGGTATATTTATAAGAGGTTTGGATAAGACAGTGTTTAATTTTCCTGAGCATCTATGCAGCCAATTTCTTGGAAGTGAAAAATAAGGAACTGAGGAACTAAGGGAAGATTGCGTCAAACAGAAATATTTGGAGGACTCCTGTCCACACAGTGGGTGGTCCCTGTGGAAATCCTCCATTATACTTTCCCCTTGATTTTCTCAGCTCCTGAAACAGTTTCAAGATTATCCCCATTATCTGAGAAAGTAGTACGATAGTAGAAATCAGTGCTGCTTTCCATGTCACCATATCTCCCTTAGGCAAATGGGAAGAATCTGGGCTGAGGGCAGGAGATACTATAATCTGGTTAGGCTGCTGCTTGAAGGGTCAAGCTCTGAGAATGGCTACCCTGACTATTCAAATGTTCTCTCAAAGTATCCATAGACTTTCTGAGGTCATGGCCTGGCCAAGGAAGACAGGATGAAAAAGTAAAGGAAACATGAAAAGAACTGCAAGATTAAAAGAGAAAAAAGTATTTCACAAGGAGTTCTTATTTAGATCCTTAACATTGGCTGGACGGTTACTTCATTCTGCCACATAGAGGTTACAAATGAAAATGATTTGGTCTTATCAGCTAAGAATATTAGAGTAAGTATATTCTTACTAAGGGTAAGAATAAGATCCTTCCAAAGTTCCTTTAATAAGGTATGTTCTAAGAAATAGTAATAAATTACAGAAACCTCAGCAGCTGCTTTGTTTTGCTTTCTGAATCCAATTTATCTCCCAGGTTCTTAAGAAAATTTCTCAGTCTCCAAATATATCCCCTGGGAAAACTGGTAAGAAGCTGTTCTATTAACTGATAGAGAAGGACCATTTGGATGATTGACTTGTTGGCTTTTTAGTGTTTAATTTCTAAATCAGTTCCTTGCAAGGTATGCTCCCAATCTCTCCTGGTTGAACACCTGTATTATCAATATGCATTTAATATTATTATTTATTCAAACAATAACCAGACTCAGAAGAAAATTGAGAACATTTGCACAATTCTGTATTGATAAACAAACAAGTCCAGAATACTGATTGGCAAGTGAACTTAATTTCCCAATAACTATGGATTCTAAAGGCTCATATTTAATCTGCAGTCAAATAAATATTTCACCACCTTGGACTCTCCTAAACATTAGAGAACATTTCTTGCAAGATCCATTTATTATCCTTCCATCTATTTTGCCATACAGCAGGTTTCCATGCTTAGAATTGACTGAAATAGTTAAGCCATGTTCTACTCTATTACAAATGTTACAAGAATCTATAGCGTAAATTGTGATTTCTTTAAACAAGCCTTCCATAGCATTCAGATGAATTTCTTTGTGTTGCCTATAAAGTAACACAATTTTCACAGATGTATATAGAGTGCAGAAACAAATAATGATGCAAATTAAATCAGTAACCTTTAGTATGTAATCTTGTATTGCTTTATGTTCATGTTTGTTTATTACACTATACAATAGGTATTTGACAATTACTAAGGAATCTTGCCACTCTTCATTGCAGAAAAAAAACCTTGCAAAAATTCTGCTAAATTGTCTGGTTACCCCATCTGGAGCCATAGTCACAACTTGGCTTCCACAAACATCCTGGGACTATTGACATAATTTTTTGTCATGCACCAAGCAACAGCTTCAGGAGAAGAAACAAAGAAAGCAAAGAAATGTTATGCCAGAGTTCCCAACCTTTCCAGCTTTGCAGACCAGCCAGGTTGGGGCATGGGAGGAGAGAGGATATGGTTCCATGCAAACAGTGGGCAACTATTTGCGTGAGCAGTGGGCACACACACACACCGCTCATGCAAATAGAGCACACACTTGCCTGCTGCTTGTGCAAGTGGGGATGCTCACCTACAGCTTCCATGGCCCAATTCTGAACATCTCAAGGTCCAGTAGTGTGCTATGAACTGGGAGTTGGGGACACCTGTGTTATCCCTTGTGCCAACTGGCCAAACACACAGTAAAGGCACTCAAGAAAGAAATCAATTATCATTTGGGAATGTCAAGCATTCCATGAATATCTACTACTAACCTCGGCTAGCTGTCATGTACACACACTTCTTTTCTTTGTTGATAAGCCGTGGTTGATCAGGTGCCCATGAGATGAAATTCAATAGAGAACTATCAGACCACCTGAAGGAAGTAAATGGCACAGAGGGAAACTTCATATTTTAGGCAAAGGTGAAGCCATGAACTAAAAACATTTCTAGAGCAGTGACAGGTGTTAATGAAGAACACAGAAAACTCACCGAAACCGTCCATCGTTCTCAAAGGTGTTTAATCCAATCCACCAATGTTCCTCCTGACCTCTTGAAAACTGGTCAAGGATTGTATATATTGGCATTAGAAATATCATCGTGAATAAGAGGGAGAATGAGAATAAGAGAACTAATCATTTCTCTCCAATGTCAAACTACCTGTTGTGTCTAAAAAAATGCCATCCTGGGCCTCCTTCTTTCATTATTCTAGCTTTTGATGAAACATGCCTCAAGTACTACTAAATAATTGTTGACACTGCAGCCTTCAATCACAAGTCACCAATCTCTCTTTAAGGTTATTAATTCTCTATTATATTTTCAAGGATCAAACAACATGCTTTTATATAACTTTACATACACCACCTTGTATGCTTTTGAAGAAAGGCAGAGTAAAATATCAATGTATGTCAGCCTGCAAATTCACACAAATCTACCTAGATTCATCCTTAGTAAAGTTTCAATCCCCACATAGCTTACCTATACATGAAACCACAACTGCACACAGCATGGTCTCTCATACCAAATCATGTTGTTTTTTCTAGCCCAGTATTTATTTTTTTAAACTTTACCATCACCTAAACCTTAGATTTGGCATTCTTCAGATGTTTTAAATTAAAACTTCCACTCAGTTCAACTAGCTTGCCACTGATCTGGCTAAGATTCTCATTGAAGCCATCTAATATGCACCTAATGTAGAAAGCTAAATTGTACAGTGTAATAGGATCCACTTTATGGATAAAGGTTACCTGGCCCTCCATTAGGAAAATGATATTAGTATTAGGATCATTCCAACATCATGGTCTCATTAGTACTATGCTCTTTGTAGATACATTTAAACATAGAATAAAAATAATTATGTACATTAATCCTAAATCCTTCACCTGAAAATGCCAGAAACTGAATCTGAGAATATGTATATTCTAAACATATGCTCATTTACCAACTTCATTGGAATTAGAACACATCGATAGAAAAACAGCTTTCCTTTTTAACTTAAAATAAGAAGTCAAAATCACAATTGGCCATGTTTGAATTAAAAGATGCATCCATTACATTCTGAACATTTAAGCCTGTTGGACTCTCATTGCATTTATATAGAAAAGGACTGTTAAAAACAGCATTTTGTTGAAGATGTAGTAAGGATAAAGCTTCTTTAAAACATATGTTTCCATAATATTCTCTACTTACAAGTTTGGCAAGAAAGTAGGTGATTGTATCAATATGGGCAACAAAGCTAAATTTTTTGGAGGATAGTGGGGTTTTTTGAACTCGAATACATGGAATTTGGGCAACGTAAATGGATTTTCCATGCTCTTGCTATGGCTAAGACTGATACTGCATCATTAGAAAGATAAAGGGATGACCTCTTTTAGTTAATGGATTGAAGGCTTGATTACACTTACAAGCAAATTGCTGTAGATTTGTATAGACAACTATAATAAAATATAGGATTCATTTATATAAAATACATTTATATGATAACTTTAAAATTGTGTTTACATAAATATATTAGAAGTACATTGAATAATATTTTCTTTAGTTTAGCAGATATGAAGTTGCAATTATTTACTATTACAATGACATACTATTTGTTTCCTTGTCCTATTTTTTCATTATTATTTTGTTAAAGCATTTTTATATGGTATTTTTTTTCTCTTCTCTTTCACTATATAAGTATTTCCAAATTATTATCTTCATGTTTTTCTTTTCTTTTTCGTTAATTATTAAAAAGCAATAAAATAAATTATATAATATCCTATACAAATTTGCAAAATTAAGTTATGATATAAATACAATCATTTTTTATGTCTTCTTCCAGACCACTCTCCCAATCATCAATTCTTTCTCCTTGTAATAGGCTGCTTTGCAAATGGATTTATTATCAGAGAGGTAGTCCATCCTCCACAGATTTTGTTTTTTAAAGGAAATCAAAACTACTTTTATAAATTTTTGTGTTTCTTACAACTTCTTCCATTTTTGTTTTTTCTATAAAATAATTGTTTTGGATGGATGAAATATGGAAATGTCTTTTGACTAATCTTGAAATCCCTACAATCCCTAAGGCAACACAATATGACTAGTTTTATTTTATTAATTTATCACATCATCATATTTTTAGATAGTGTCCTACCTTCTTCAAGTTTTGGCCCAGAAAATCCAATTCAGTTTGGCTATGAATTGACACCAACTCAGCTTGAAACCATGTGCAAATCCGTTGAGCCTGCACCCAAGTTGAGTGGTGATCAAAGAACTTGTATTCAGCATCCTGAAACTTTAACCACTCATTACTCCCTGCAGAGAAAGTGAGAAAATAATTGGTCTGTCTTAGTGCTTTTTAGCTGCAGAAAAATCAACGATACAGTAAATCTACCCTGAGTCGGTTGAGAAGGGCGGCATAAAAATCTAATTAACTAAATAAATATCATAATCATCAAAGGAATCATTTCTTTGGCTAGTTACTCTTTCATTGTTTTTGTTTTTTGTTCTCATAAGAAAAGAGTTATAAATCCTGAAGTATTGGTGAATGAACAGGTTTTACTTAAATCATATCAAATTTCTGCTCATAAACTAATGTAGGTGAACATTATCCTTATGAGCATAAAATATTTATGAACGCAATATCTTGACCATAAATTCCTTGCCATCCAGCTATTGTTAAGAGTACAACCATCTTCATCCATCACAATTGCACACAATGAATGGGATTGACTAGAATTTGATTTCAATTGCAATATGTTTCTCACCTGTGAGAAAATAAATGTCAAATCAAATTCTTTGAATCTGGTCAGTAATCCACATGCCATAAAACTTATTAAATATAACCTGCGTAGTAGAGCTACAGGAGTGAACATACAGAGTAAAATAAATGTCAATCTGGAGGTCAATGCTAGGTCAATCTACAACACAATGCTGGGTCAATCTACAACACAATAAGTATATAATATATTGGAGCCAGAGGATTAGATTACTATTGTACAGTAAACATAATTACTGTGTTCAGTTTCAGTCAATTATTTTTGTAGTTTAGTTTCTTCCAGATCACATATGATTCTAGAAACATTATAATCATAATGTGCTCAGGCATATTATATATACTCACAAAATATGCTCACAATATACACAGTATACTCAAAAAAGCCACCCCCTTTCATTTTAATCAACTTTTCCTTCTGCTGCCTCAAGCACTGATCTGTCTTTTTGATGAAGGGCCTTGTTGACCCTGATTATTGCCTTCCTCCCTTGGCACTTAGTTAGGGCCTGCACTTTCTCACAGCACTTAATTCACATAACACATCTCTTAAAACTGCTTCATACATATTAGGCCTCTGCAAGTCCACCCAACTTCTAAGTATCAAATGCTTTCTAGTTTTAGTTGATTCATAAAAACCCTTACCAACCACCTGCTGAAAAAAACAAGTTAGTTTGAAGTAACATAATCCATCACTGCCAACTATAATACTCTACTGATAATGTGGGATACTACCACATCTATATATGTAAGTCTTGACATCCATTGTGGCAAACAAATCTAATAAATAAATAAATAAATAAATAAATAAATAAACAAACAAACAAACAAATAAATATAGACATATATATATAGACATAGGACTAGATATACTCACCTTGGATGGTTGTTTCTGGTTCTTTCACTTCAGTCCCTAATGAATGAATGAATGACAGATCATATCCCCATCAAACATATCACATTGTTTTCAAGAAAGCAATAAAATGAATTGTCCTTATTTGAAACCCCCACAAAGCAGGTGAATTTATTTTCTTGTTTTATTTGTCTATTTCCTTCACTGGCAAAACACAAAGCAATTCGTAAGGAGCTTTCCTCATAATATCTCGATGTATGCTGCTTTTATATGTTGTAAACCACCCCAAGACTTTGGAGAGGGGTGGCATATAAATTGTATTATTATTATTATTATTATTATCATCATCATCATCATCATCATCATCATTATATAATAATAATAATAATAATAATAATAATAATAATAATAATAAAAGATTTGTGAGTTAGATAATAACTGCCATAATAATGTAGCAATAGAAAAAAAAGCAAGTGTAGTGGATAAAGCTATTTTGTAAAAAACATTCAAAAATAAGTTAACCTTGTAAATCAAATGAGGCAAAGCTCTCAGTCTAAAGTACACAGTTGTAACTATATTATTCATATGGTCTACTTAGGCACTAAAATTAGTTAATAAATCCTCTTTAAAATCTCATATTTAAAGACAAAGAGAATGAAGAAATAGCAAAAATTGTGATAGAGGTACTTAATAACCGCCTGAGATAAGGATTGCCCCCCACCCTCCTTGCCTTTCGCAAACTCCTTAAAACCCACCTCTGCCATCAGGCATGGAACTGAAACATCTCCCCCTTGCCCATGTTGTTTTGGTGTTTGATTGATTGTGTGCTTGTTTTTTATATATTCTGAGGTTGTTTTTATGAATTTTTAGCTTAAAATTGTAATTGGATTGGTGGGTATTGGATTTGTCACTATGTACTGTTGTACTATGTACTATGCCATTGTTGTGAGCCGCCCCGAGTCTGCGGAGAGGGGCGGCATATAAATCCAATAAATCTAATCTAATCTAATCTTTTGCTGCATGAATCCCAGCGGCCAGTTAGGTCCACCAGAGTCAGCCTTCTCCAGCTCCGGTCAACTAGACAATATCATCTGGTGGGACCTAGGGGAAGAGCCTTCTCTATGGGGGGCCCGGCCTTCTGGAATCAGCTCCTCCCGGAGATTCGCACTGCCCCCACCCTCCACCTTCCGTAAAGACCTATATATTCAAACAGGCTTGGGGCCATTAAACCCTAGCCCCCTGGCCGACGAGTGTAGTATGTTTGCTGAGTGAATGGTAATGAATGATTGTAAATCTTATTAAAGTTTTTAAAAGTTTTTTAGTATATTAATTGGATTTTTAGATATGTATATGGTGTATTGTTTTTGACATGCTATGAGCTGCATCGAGGGGCGGCATTCAAATCCAATAAATAAATAAATAATAAATATATAATAGTATTCATAAGTACATAAGCATTCAATTCCCCAAACAGAGAATTAAGAATACAAACCATGTCCAAACATGGTTAGCTGAAATACCTTGTCCTCTGTACAATCCCATCACTTCTTTTATTCTGCTCCCTCCCTGTCTCCTCATTACAATCCCAGTCACCTTTGGGCAATTTGCAGATCCAGTCCAGTTTAATTTCACACTGCAGAGGCACCCACTGCAAGGATGCCAAGTCCAGGGCCACACAATTACGGATGTCATCATTATCATGGTTACTGCGGTCAAAGTTGTGATAAGAAAACTAAAGGCCGAAATCAAATGGGAAGCAGTTAGTTCCAAAGAGAATTTGGAGAAAAACTCTCAGATCATGTTTGGCTGCAGATGCAAAAAAAAAAAAAACTCAGATAGACTGCTCTTGATCCTCTGCCAGCACACTCTTCATTCCTTGTCTCCTGAGTTAGGCTTTGTTTTCCAAAGGTTAGAGGATTTTGGGTGAGAAAAATGAAATATTTTGTAATGTTTGTGCTTTAAATTATTAAATTAGTCTAGTTTTGAAAGTATTCACCAAATCAAAAATAAACAACTACTGTATTTTGGGGGGGGACTATAAGATGTACCTGTGTATAAAACACACCAGCCTTTCGAAGAGGTAAGTAACAAAAAAAAAAACATTTTTTTTGTCCACCCTGGTTCCCACTCTGCAAGCCCCCCCAAACCCTCTGTGTGACCCATTTTTTTGTAAAAATAGGTCTGTTTTTCAAATGGGACATGCAAAGCGCTTGGGATGCCTGCAGGGTATTCCTAGGAGCTGGGGGAAGGTAAAAATGCCATTTTTCATTCTTTTTTGCAAGAATGGGTGCATTTTTGCCTTCCTCCAACACCCAGCCCCCCAGGAGCACTCAGCAGGCCTCCCAAGCCCTCTGAACACCAATTCTTTTGCAAAAATGGGCCACTGGCTTCAAGATGCCAAAAATGCCTATATTCCATGTATAAAGCACACCAAAATTTTAACCCTCTTTTGGGGGGAAAAGTTGCATTTTATACTCTGAAAAATACAGTAGATATGAAAACAGAGTTTGCTTCAGGATGGGCAATTCTTCACAGAAAAAAGAGACTGATATTCTTGCTGTAAAACCCTTATTTTTCTAAACCTTTTTCAGATTTTTTTCATATGAATATTGTCATTTAATTTGTTTGATGCACTGAAGTACAAAATACAGAATAAAAAGAATGTTATTTGGCGAATTATAAAGTTCAGAGGTTGGGTTTTTTTTGTTTTCAGTGTAAATTATTTGACAGTGGTCCTCAACCTTTCAAATGCCGTGACCCCTTAATACCATTCCTCATGTTGTGGTGACCCCCAACCATAAATCAAGCGATAATTTTCCCAACAGAGCTTTAAGCTGATTGGCAGGAAGGTCAGAGGGACACCCCTACTGTAAATGCCTGATTGGTCGGATTGTAAAAATATGTTCCAAGGTACCAGAATAGAAACTTTAGTTCCTAACACCATGGGAAATTTGTCTTTTCCCATGGTCTTAGGTGACCCCTGTGAAACGGTTATTCGACCCCCAAAGGGGTCCCGACCCCCAGATTGAGAATCACTGGTCTAAGCAGTCAACGATGCTATATTAAACAACCTGTAGCTCAATTTATACTTTGTAAAAAGCTGAGTCAATAAATAAACTAATACTGTTTAAATATTTACACTTCTCCATGTATATTCCAAATATAAAATCCACTACTCACTCCAACACCATCGCTCCAGCTCCAACTTCCCCCAGCTCTAGGGCTACGGCGATTCAAGCCAATCCAGAACCAATGTTGCTCATGAATGTCAGGTTCCGACTCCCTGAGTCATAGCAAAGAGGGACAGAAACAGATGATTGTGTAGGCGAAAAAACCCATTTGACATAATTAAGAAAAATACTCTGATTTTGCTTTTGATGCTGAAAGAAAATTGAACAATTCTTCTTCTTCCTTTCCCCTAATTACTTTCCCCAAATCAAAGTATTGCCATGATTTAAGTTATGTTTTTAGTGAGGTCATTTGGGCTTTTACAATAGATATAGAAACTCTAGGTAAAATTACTGTATGTTCAGCCAATGCATGTATATATTCAGGAGCACAGAAAAATGCTCAAATGTATATAAGCCTGTAACTCCAAAGTATACATTTTCTAATTAGTCACAAAATTACTTAAGTACTTAATTTATTCCTCACCCAAAAATCTTGTTGAGAGTATTGGCTACAAAATGTTCTTCCTCATAATCACTCAAGCTCAAGAGCTGTGCTTTTAATTCCTGACAGAACAAATGTGCTGTGATCCAATTTTTCTTTTCCTGCAGCTTATCATAGCTGAATACCTGTCCAAAAATTAAGGAGAAAGTGTAATTTTACTAATTTATCTCTGTTATTATCCCACCATGACTGACTCTGGTTTTTGTTTCAAATGTATGACAGTATATGTCTCACACAAACTCTACATTGGAAAATGAAATCTATTCTGTTAAAGAAGAATGCTCCATGAATAATATCCCTTTTCTTGAAGACTCAACAAAGGCAGAATCTGATAAATATGCAAAAGGAGCATCATGTTTTCTCATGACTTGATTAGCATTTGGGATAGGATAATGTGAATATCATATTTTTTTATTCTATCTAAAGCCTTCAATATTGATTGGGGTTTGGGTTTTTTTCTTACTTAACCAAAACCATATTTACAGCAATGTGAGATACAGCTACAAATCTATTCACTACACCCATTACCTTTCTCCTCAGTGCATAGCCATAAAACATGTTAATTTTTCTTTCTTTCATCTCATTTGTTAATTTATTCCTTGGTATCCTTTACTTTTACATTCAAAGTCATAGTGTTCTATATTTATTTTATTTTGTTTTGTTTTTGGTGTTATTATATACTATTATAATTTGAATGGTTAATTTACAAACAGTACTAAAACTAGGGCAGCAATACAGTACATTACAATGACACAAACATTAATCTGCCCCCCACCAAACTTTCTTTAAAAAGTTTGAATTAGGTTCTAGAAGGCCATCAGACCAAAAGTGGGAAAGGTTCCACAATGAAAAAGCATTATCTATATGTTTTGCCATTTAACTGCTCTGTAATGAGAACTCCTATGCTGTTTTCTCAGCATATTCAGGAAGGTACTTAAGAAATAAGCAAAATAGCACTTTGAACTGTACTTAGATGGATAACATATGAGAGTTTGAATAACGAAGTTGGAAGAGACTTTGGAGGTCTTTTAATCCAATCCCCTGCTCAGGCAGGAGACCCTATAGCATTCCAGACAAATGGCTATCCTCTTGAGGCAACCAGTTCCACTGATTAATTGTTCTCATTGTCAAAACATTTTTTCCTTAATCCTAGGTTGGATGGCTCCTTGTTAATTTTCTGTTATTTTATTGTCCTACTCTCAGGTGCTTTAAGTTAACTTCCCTCTTCTCTGTAACAGCCCCTCAAATCTTGGAAGGCTGCTATCATGTCATCCATAGTCTTTCTTTTATTAGAGTAGATATATCAGCGACCAGTTACGTCCCACAGAGTTGGCCTTCTCCGGGTCCCGTCGACAAAACAATGTTGTCTGGCGGGACCCAGGGGAAGAGCCTTCTCTGTGGCGGCCCCGACCCTCTGGAATCAACTCCCCCCAGAGATCAGGACTGCCCCCACCCTCCTTGCCTTTTGCAAACTCCTAAAAACCCACCTCTGCCATCAGGTATGGGGAAATTGATTCCCCCGGGCCGTTCCATTTTATGTATGGTTTGTTTGGGATGTATGACTGCTTTTATAATAAGGGTTTTAAACTGTTTTTAATCATTAGATTTGTACTGTGTTTTGTCGTTGTGAGCCGCTCCGAGTCTCCGGAGAGGGGCGGCATACAAATCTAATAAATAAAATAAAAATAAATAAATTATCCAGTTCCTGCAACAGTGCATCATATGTTTTCTTTTAATAATCATCATTGCTGCTCTTTCCTGCATGTTCAACATCTTTTTTGTATCATGGTGAACAAAACTGATGCAGTTTTCAAAGTAGATTATTTCCAAAGCAGTATAAAGCAGTATTATCAAACGTAATGTCCCTAAATAGCAATTCCTGTTTCCAACAATCTAACAAGTTGGCTGCTATATTTTACACTAATTGCAGCTTCTAGGCAGCCTTCAAAAACACCTTTTTATTACAAATATTTTCACACTATTCTGCAGAACTAGAGGATCTCTGACTTGCAAACCAGTATGCTGTTTCTGTATCATACCAGCTAGGAAATACAATCACATTCAAACTATAGCATTTATGTTGAATTATGAAACTGCTGCATTAAAATCAGTTCAAGTTAAAATTATTCTCCTTCCATTTAATCCTTTGCGTATACAGCAATGCTGATAAGTTTGTGAACCCTCAATATATATTTACATAAATATAACCTAAAATTTGACAGTTTTCCAAATAAGTTCTAAAAGTAGAGAAGAGAACTCAGTTAAACAAATGAGTTAAAAACTTTAGATTTATTCATATAGAAGATTATTAGGCTGAGTCTGAGGCAGAGTCAAATGAATCATCAGTTTGGAATTTCTATGCCTTATAAGAAACTTACATCCAGTCCCTTTTCAAAAGAGTCCATTGACTCTTACTTGGCCTTGACCGCTAGTGAATCAGATTCTTGTGAATAGGTAGCATGAAATAAATTTGGAGTACTTTTGGACTCTATCTATCCTGGTTCCTGATTTCTTGTCCCTGACTGTTCATTCATTTATTGAGGAAAATAATCCAAAACTACATATCTCTGTAGGGCAAAATATGTGAACTTCTAGGATTATCAGCTCAGTTGAAGGAGAAGTTAGTGTCACATTCTTCAGTCAATGGGGTGATCAATGGGACCACACTCAGAAGAATACTTGGCAACAATGGTTTGCACAGCAGGGTTAAAAGGAGAAAGCCATGCTCTCCAAAAATAATATTGATAGTCATTTAGTTTGCAAAGCACTACATGGATAAGCTAGAAGTCTATTGAAGAATGTCCTGACCAAAAATAACTTTTTGGTTTGAATGAAAACTTTATGTTTGGCAAAAGGAAAAGCTATATTCCAATATAACAACCTTATCCCATCTGTGAAACATGATGATGGCATGCCGGGGTGGCGCAGCAGGTAGAGTGCTGTACTGCAGGCCACTGAAGCTGACTTGTAGATCTGAAGGTCAGCGGTTCAAATCTCATCACTGAGCCAGGTTGACTCAGCTTTCCATCCTTCCGAGGTGGGTAAAATGAGGACCCAGATTGTGGGGGCAATAGCCTAGCTCTGTTAAAAAAAAAGTTCTATTGCTAACATGTTGTAAGCCGCCCTGAGTCTAAGGAGAAGGGCGGCATAAAAATCAAATGAATGAATGAATGAATGAATGAATGAATGAATGAATGAATGCCTCTGGACCAGGATGGCTTGCCATAATTGATAGAACTATGAATTCTCAGCTAATTCTATAGGGAAAAAAACAGAATATATGTTTATAAACTGAAGCTCCAAAGAAAGTGGGCCATGTAGCAAAACAACAACCGAAACCACAAGTTAAACAACCAAAGAATGATTAAAACACAAGAAAATGAACATATGGACTAGCCAAGTCAAAGTCTTAATCTTAATCCTTGAAAAATGTGGAAGGACTTGAAGCAGGCAGTTTATTTTAGGAAGTCCACTAGCATCCCCAAGTTTACATTTTTCTGCAAAAAGGAATTAGCTAAAAGTTCCTCAAAGCCAATGTGCAGGACAGACAACAGTTATCAGAAACATTTAGTTGCAGTCGCTGCTGCATGCGGAAGTCACACCAGTTATTGAAATAAAAATTCACATTTTTGCCACACACAAATTTGCAGCTTTGGATCATTTTGCTCAATAAATAAGAAGCCTAATATTTTGACTCAGTTGTTTAATTGAATTCTCTTTCTAATTTTAAAACTTTTGTAGAGAACAGATGGTTTAGCTGATATTAATGCAAAAATATTGAAAATTCAAACTTTTAAGCATCACTGCAAATCACTAAGGTAGTTGGCTGCCTTTCTTTACTCGGGACTTACTTTATAGCAATATCTCAGCTTGGAGGTGGTGGTCCAACCTGAAGGACAATTGCCAGTGAGGCTGGGTGTAGGATGTGGTGAAGGAAGTTCAGGATTTACTGGTGTCCCCAGATTCTGCCTGCAGATATACTTGGCCTTGAATGTAGTGCAGTTCTTTACTTCCCACAGGCCCATGGCACTTCCTGTGGCTAAAGCAACACAGCCACCTTTGTTATAACCTAATAAGTTCATGAGAAAGAGGAATATCCAAGAGAAAAGATTTAAATTAATATTTTCTTTCTGACTCACAATACCACAAGATTGCTACCATTACAAAAGCTGACCTTTCTCATTCCTTGAATCACAAAATACCATTTTGATTTTCTCAAATGTGTATTCAAGCTGAAATGTTATTGTCATATTGATTGCAAACTTCTTATAAAAAGATAGCTAGAGACTGTAGTTAATATCACACATCTGATGATGTTATATGTGACGGATACTGGGGGAATATACATTTTGGTGGGGGGTTTTTAATTCCAGATGTTCCTTGTTCCTTTGACTCAATTTCCATAACATTATTTTGAAAGAGAGATGATTTACTATTATTGCTATCAAATTTACATGCTACCCATTTCACTATTCAGAGAGACTCTTACAGCAAGATAAAACACACAAATAACTGACTTATAAATATAAAAACAGATTAAAGTTACAAAAACTAAAACAAACTTTTAAAAAAAGGGTTTATATATAGAGAGAGATGTTAGGACACCATGCCAGCCAGCATGATAGCATTTTCAGGCTGTTTCTAAAGGCTAAAAAAAGGAGTCCGGATCTTACTTTTGTGGCAAGATGTTCCAAAATGTGCAGACCATGGCAAAAAAGACTTTTTTCCTGGATCCCAGCAGTCAAAATTCCTTGCCTGATTGGATCTGCAGTAAGGCCCTTCTGCCAACACGAGCAGAGCAAGCCAACCCCATTGGGGAAAGATAGTTCGGTACATACCCTGGATATGACTTTAAAGGTAATAACCAATACTTTGAATGGCACCCAGAAGCTGATACCGTGTTTCCCCGATAGTAAGACCCCCCCGATTGTAAGACATATGGGGGCTTTCAGGGGGGTCGGCTAATATAAGCCATACCCCGAAAGTAAGACATATGTCTTACTTTCGGGGAAACACGGTACTAAAAGCGAGGGAGGTGTCGAAGCAGTTCGCGGCGCTGGCGAGGGAGCTTCGCACCCAGGAGAGTCTCCCAAACCCGGCGCGGATAAGAAGGACTCCTCGGCCGTTCACGCCAAGGACAGGCAGCCCCAGTTCCAGCGCCTCGGCCTGCTCGCCCGGCCTCTAGCCCGGCGGGGAGAGCAAAGGCGGCGGCGGGAGTAGCGGAGGCGAGGTGGAGAAGAAAGAAGCGGCGGATAGCTGGCGAGGCGCCGGCTAGAGGGCTGGACCCCGCCTCTTTGCCGCCGCTCCCGCCGCTGGCTTTGCTGGGGTCGAGCGCCACCTCCTTTCTCTCACCCCCAGTCCAGCGAGAACGAGAGCACCTTCACAGCCCCTCACTCAAGCACACAGCCAGGCTGGGCCAGGGCGCCCTCAGGCTTCTTGGCGCAGGATCCCAAGCCGGCGCGTAAAAGCCAGGAGGTCCGAGGGGAACATGAGGGTGGGTGACGGGGGAGAGAGAGAGAGAGAATCTTCGCTCTTCCCGGCTGGGGAGGCTACTGCCGCATTCCCCCGGAGCCTTCCCGACGCCGTGTTGCTCGCTGCTGCTGCCGCTGCAAACAGACACCGCGCCACACCACACACGGCGCGCACAAGTGGCGCGCACAACCGGCGAAAAAAGGGAAAGAGGCAGGCGTGGCAGCTCCGGGAATACAGGGAAAGCCGGAGTCCCTTCGTTGGACTCGCCCCTGAGGTGCTGCTGCTGTCACTCGGCTTCGCTCGCTCGCCCGGGTCTGCCTTTCGTATCCGAGGCAGGGCTCCTCTCCTTGCCGCCACCGCTGCTGCTGCTGGTGCCGCCGCTGCCACCGCTGCTCCTGCTTGGGAACGTGTTTCTACGTGCTACCGCCGAGGAGACGACGCCAACACGAGACGCAAGAGGTGCAGGGTTTGGCCACGTCCAATAGCCCATTGGAAGGTGGGAGGGGGGATGGAAGGGGGGTGATTGGAGGGAGAGAAGACGGCGTGGAGGTGGGGGGGGTGGAGACCGAAAGGAAAGGTTCGCAGGGGGGGGGGGGCGACCGCGTCCCTTCCTTTTTCTCGAAGCGTTTGTGTGCTGAAATGCCCTCCCTCTGACTCGCCGAAGCCTGAAGACGAGCCAGCCCCGGTGCCCGGGACAATATAAGACATACCCCCAAAGTAAGACACAGTGGGGCTTTTGGGGGTAAAAAGAAAGTAAGACACTGCCTTACTATCGGGGAAACACGGTAGGATCGCCTAGAGTCCTTAGGGAGTTGGGCAGCATAGAAATGGAAGAAATAAATAAACAAGCAGCCAGTTCAGTTTGCCTAACAGTAGAACATAAGAAGAGCCCTGCTGAATCAGGCCAAAGCCCATCGAGTCCAGCATTCTGTGTCACACAGTGGCCCACCAATTGTCCTTGAGGATCTTGAGCAGAAAGAGAAGGCAAGACCCTCCTTTTCCCCTGACCCCCACCAAATGGTACTCAAGAGAATCCTGCCTGCCTCAACCAACATAGAGGCGGCACATGGACATCCGTTTCAATAACCACCGATACACCTGGCATCCATGAATCTGTCTAATCCTGCCTTGAAGCTATCAAGGCTAACAGGGGTCACAACCTCTTCTGGAAGTGAATTCCATAAACCAACGACCCTCTGGGTGAAGAAATATTTCCCTTGATTTGTCCTCACTTTGAGTGGTGTTACATGTAAGGGGCCTCTAGAACTGTCTGTGCTGCTCCACCCTGGACCAACTGTAGCTTCCAAATAGACTTCAAGAACAGCCCCATGTACAGCACACAGCAGTAATCCAAGCAGGAGATGACCAGGCTAAGAGTGACTGAACACAGTGTCTCAGAATATAGAAAAGGGCACAACAGCCACAAGACAGAAAGTTGTGGGAAGGGTCTCCTTTCCAGAAGTGCTATCTGCTCTTTGAGCAGGAGATATGGACCTAGGATAGTGATGGTGAACCTTTTTTTGCTCAGGTGCCAAAAGCCTGCCCACACATGCAGTAGCGCGTGCAGTAGCACCTATAATGTAATGGCCTCCCCTCGTGCATGCACACACAACCCTCCCCCCTGACTGCCCCTGCATTTCCAAACTTCCGGTTTGCCTGTTGGGCCGTTTTTCACCATCCAAAGGCTCCAGAGGCTTTCCTGAAGTTTGGGGAGAGCGAAAAGCAGCCCAATGGAGGGAAATGGCCTTCCTCTGCCCTCTAGAAGACCTAAAATCAACTGCCTAGCGCACACAAGCGTGCTGGAGTTGAAATAGGGCAAAGCCTAATGTACCCTCAGATATGGCTCAGCATAGCACCTGTGGCCCCAGTACCATAGGTTCACCATCACTGGCCTAGGAGAACTCCCCAAGTTGCATACCAAGTCTGCCTAGGGCAGGAATAGGCAATGTTGGTTCTTCTATGACATGTAGACTTCAACTCCCAGAATCCATGAGCTAGCATGATTAGCTCAGGAATTCTGAGAGTTGAAATCCACAAGTCATAGAAGTGCCAACTTTGCCTACTCTGGCCTAGGGTAATCCCACACTATCCAGAACTAAAGATAGCATCACAATAACTATTTTAGGACTTCTGGGTCTCAAGACTTTGTATCTTTATCTTTATCTTTATCTTTATTTAGATTTGTATGCCGCCCTTCTCCGCAGACTCGGGGCGGCTCACAACAAAGTGGAAAAAACAGTTTATAACAAATCTAAATTTCTACTAAAAACATTTTAAAAACCCCATTTTCTAAACACGCATACATACACACATACCATTCATAAATTGTATATGCCCGGGGGAGATGTCTCAGTTCCCCCATGCCTGACGACACAGGTGGGTCTTAAGAAGTTTACGAAAGGCAAGGAGAGTAGGGGCAGTTCTAATCTCCGTGGGGAGTTGGTTCCAGAGGGCCGGGGCCGCCACAGAGAAGGCTCTTCCCCTGGGGCCCGCCAACCGACATTGTTTAGTTGACAGGACCCGGAGAAGGCCCACTCTGTGGGACCTAATCGGTCGCTGGGATTCGTGCAGCAGCAAGCGGTCTCGGAGATATTCTGGTCCAGTGCCACGAAGGGCTTTAAAGGTCATAACCAACACTTTGAATTGTGACCGGAAGTTGATCGGCAACCAATGCAGACTGCGGAGTGTTGGTGAAACATGGGCATACCTAGGTAGGCCCATGACTGCTCTCGCAGCTGCATTCTGCACGATCTGAAGTTTCCGAACACTTTTCAAAGGTAGCCCCATGTAGAGAGCATTACAGTAGTCGAACCTCGAGGTGATGAGGGCATGAGTGACTGTGAGCAGTGAGTCCCGGTCCAGATAGGGCCGCAACTGGTGTACCAGGCGAACCTGGGCAAACGCCCCCCTCGCCACAGCTGAAAGATGGTTCTCTAATGTGAGCTGTGGATCGAGGAGGACGCCCAAGTTGCGGACCCTCTCCGAGGGGGTCAATAGTTCCCCCCCCAGGGTAATGGAAGGACAGATGGAATTGACCTTGGGAGGCAAAACCCACAGCCACTCCGTCTTATCCGGGTTGAGTTTGAGTCTGTTGACACCCATCCAGGCCCCAACAGCCTCCAGACACCGGCACATCACTTCCACTGCTTGTATACCCCCAGGCACTCTGTCTTTCAGAAGGTTCAGTTGAAGCCTGTTGTCCCTTACAACAGTTCCACAGACTCCAGGCACCACAAAAGGACAGCCACACCATCACTTGTGACACCAGCAATGGAGATATGAAGCTGAGTGTTGGATTATCTCACCCAGAAGTTAAAAAGGAGAGTACCAAGCCCTATGGCACCACACAAAAGAGCGGCCAGGGACTCGATATCTTGCTCCCATTAGCATCAATTGGAACCAGCCACTGAGAAAGGAACCCAGCCAGTGCATCACAGTACCATCTAGTCCTAAATTCCGCAGTCAGTACAAAAGGAAGCTATGGCGATGATATCATGATAACCATTTTTCTAAAGACACTAATGTGTTCAGGGTAATATGGGGCCATAATGGAATCCTGAACATTTTTGCTCTCAGGTACAGGAATAAATGAGGTGATCATAAGCTAAAAAGGAGATGTTACTAATCATGGAACATATTATATAAACCCAAGAAAGCCTAAGAATTTCCCTCTGTAAGAAAAGATGTTTCATAGGGAAGATTTTGAAATTTTGAAAAGGGAATGGAGCATCTCCCAGGCTGAAACTAGGTTGCAACGCCTTGGTCTCTTCAGTCTTGAAAGATGGTGTTTAAGGGGTGGCTTGATTAAAGTGTATAAAATCATGAATGGAATAGAAAAGATGGACAGAGAAAAATTCTTTCCTCTATCACACAATACTAGGACAAGTGGGCACTCCCTAAAGCTCATAGGTAAGAAAGTGAGGACAAATCAAGGGAAATATTTCTTCACCCAGGGGGTGAAGAAGAGGCCGTGACAGCTGTTAGCCTGCATAGCTTCAAGACAGGATTAGACAGATTCATGGATGCCAAGTGTATTGGCGGTTATTGAAATGGATGTTCATGTGCCGCCTCTATGTTGATTGAGGCAGGCAGGATTTCCTTGAGTAACTGACTCTTAAAATAGTAGGTAGTATCCATTTCTTAATCATTTTAATATGAAAATTTTCATTGCTGATTCACATAAAATTAATGTTTAATAAAGCAAACCACAAGATTTTTTTTCTAAAAGCCAGTGTATATTGATATACCAAATCAATACAAATACAAAATCAGATGGTTTTTTTTCTTAGATTGAGTACTTAAAACAAAGTATATAAGAGTGTATATATACTTATGATTTGGAACACAATATAAATTTTTACCGGGTTGGTTGCGGTTCCAATGGGTATAAGTGACTTCATCTCCACTCAACCAATGGAAAGAACCAGTTTCATTTATGTCTTGTAATGCAGTCCAAAAATATTCATCCTCCCAGCCATAGATGAGGCTGCTCACATAAGCTTGTTCAAATCTGGTCCAGGAAAAAAAGAACAAATCCATCATTGCCTCATGTTTTCCTTGAACCCTAATCTTTCCCCAGAGGTTCTGCCATTTTACTATTATCTCTGGCATTCAAATAGCACATACTCTTTCCAAAGGCAACCGAGAGGACAATGGGTAAGTAAACATAGAAACATAGAAACATAAAAGACTGACGGCAGAAAAAGACCTCATGGTCCATCTAGTCTGCCCTTCAAAAGTACTTCAAAAGCTTTACACTGGAGTATCCAGAAGCCAATCTCCCCAATACCTGAATGTTTTTTTAAAAAATGCCACAATACAAAAACTCTTCTTCGTGAGGTTACATACCTGTTGGTGATGGTAACCAGGGTAGAGCCAAAATCCATGCACATTTTCCGAGCTTCATTGTATATCACATGATCGTCCCCCAGCCAATAACAGGATGGACTGTGCCATTTCCAACCCTGAGTAGAACAGAACAGAATCGAATAGAATTCTTTATTGGCCAAGTGTGATTGGAATTTGTCTTTAGTGCATATGCTCCAAAGGAATTTGGAATTTGGTGAATATGCTCTCAGTGAACAACATGGTCTTCAAATTGCCATGTGTTAATTAGTCTGCATCAACAATTACATTATTTCTTCTTTGACAAAATAAAGATTGAAAATATTACAAAAATTGTTAACTTAATGAAATGGTAAATTGCCTTATTTAAAACAGTGAATTATAGAAGGGTACCAAAGAGATATTTTTATCTCGTTATCTATCTGGATCTGGGCTGCAAAAATCTAGACAGACATCAGATGAGAGGTTGATTGTTTTCTTTATCTCGTTCCTCTTATTTTGGGGGCCAATGTTTTGTAGCCCAGATCTGGTAATTCTTAGCATATTGTCAAACTCAGTCACAAAGTTAGAATGGATGGCACAAACAGACTCCAACAGCCTACAGTAGCTGAAAATATTATTCAGATAATTTTTGTCCTTCTCAGTCCTTCAAGCCATAATTGGGTAACAATGGAAATATTACTATCTGCCAACAAGAGAGTGCCAGAAAAGAAGTAAAAAGAACAATTGAAGGGGTGTAAAAATAACAGTATTCCTTCTCTGCTGCTGGTTTCCATTATTCATCACTGTCGAGTAAACCTGTCACAGGATAAGCAAAGAACATAGGGATACATGGGAACTGCTAAGTTTATACTTAATTTACATAAACAAATATGTTTATAACCATCATCCTAATTTCTTATAAGATTTGTAAGACAAGCCACAATTTGCAAAATATGTCATTTTCTACATGCTAATTCCCTGTAACTTGAATACATAATTGGAACAGTCATTATAGTAATAGCAAAATTAAAATATCATAATAATACTAACATAAAAAATTAAGGTTGTATGCCACCAAGAGTCTTCCAAATGAAGCAGGCATAAAACAAAAGCTCTGGGAATGGGATGCCCTTACAATGCCAGATCTTCTCAGGGTGTCAAACTCAATTTCACTGAAGGCTGCTTCAGGATTTTGTTTGATCTTGGGGGGCAGGAGTGGGTGGGGCCAGGGTGGATATGGTCGTCATCACTTGTGTTGGGGGCACCTCTGGTGGTCCAAGTGCTCTGCCAGAGAAAACAGGCTCCTAAGCTCAGATTTTGGTTGTGATGGCCCTTTGCAACCCTCTGTAAAACAGAGAGAAAACAGAGTGCACGGCCCTCCCAAGCTCCATTTTCACTGGCAGAGGCACTGTGGGCCAATTCTTCCCTGTTGAAGGACAGGTCAGATCTAAGCACCTTACAGGCCAGATCCGGGCCTTGAATTTGACACCTCTGTTCTAAGAAATGCCATTCCCACCTCACTGCTTTTAAATATCTTCCCCATTTTTCCTTCCTATACCTCTTCAGCCTACAGGTTTCAGACATATCTTTTCTGGTTGTATGAAACTGAGCCTTTTATTTATATTTTGGGAACCGTGAGGTTCAGCATATGGAATTGTTTAAAGAGGCTAAAAGGAGCACAGGTTGTTTTCATGTCTTGGCAGCCAAATACTATAATCTGCAACAGTAATCCAAAATACACTTCATCTCAAATTCTTCCTCTCAATTTCAACAATAAAATGAGAGCATGGTGGGAAGAAATACACAAAGGCCAATGCAGCTGTTCCAGTTCAGGATGGAAGTAAAAAACTAGATGTACCCTTAATTCATGGGGCAGCTACAAATGAAAGATTATAGGACTGATCTGTACAAGAACAGGATGTAGTCCAATAAACTTAGCATCCAATTTGATGGCTAATAGCTCTTTTAAAAATAAGCATAGTTCCATTCAGCGGAAAAGATTTGCCAGAAAGAAAAGAGTTCACAGCAGAGGTGGCAGTTCTCAAAGCCTAGAACATATTGTATAAAAACAACTTTGGACACAAAATCAAAAGTAACTGTCTTTACAAAAAGGGCAAGATATTTGAATACAAGCTTAAGACATCTAAATCTGAATCTTGCTGACAGGAATCCTCTTCTTGGTTAGATGGTGAGTAAAACGGTTAAGACAGCTAAATTAGCAACAATTTCATGCTAAAAGATAAACATAATTCATGATGTAGTGAGGCATGATGCCTTACTCTACTGGGGCTATACAAATCATTTTATTTTTTTCTCTTGATTTTATTTTTCAACTAAAAGCCAAAACAACCAAACTGGTTTGTTTTTTGCTTCTGCAAAACCAATGCCAATCCAAAACAGTTCAGGAGAACTTCTGGTTTCAAATTAAAACTCATTTTATATTTCATGTCCGCCACTTACAAAAAAATTAAAATTTGAATGAGTGGGAGAACTATCCTTCAACCTTCCATTAGCCATAGTCATGACCTTATATGAACTGTTCTGTGGACCACATTTAAAAAAAATATTTAACTAGAAATCATTGAGCCAGGTTTATAAACAGTCTTCTTTGATAAAATGAGATGAAATTGCTTTTACTTCTTTATAAATGAGATTAAGCAACCTTAAACCTAAGTTCACACTTCTGGAAAGGGAACTGAGGGTCAAAGAAGTGTTGGAAAGCAACACAAGAATGAGCATCATCAAAATTTTCTTTTTCTTTTGTTAAGAGATCAGATGTATTTTTGCATCTCGATTCCCACAAAAGAAAATCATTCCAATTTGGGATGAAGAACATGGGTACAAACCTTCTTCTGAAAACTCTCCGCCCTGCTTCCCACCAAAAGAGAGAGAGAGTTTTTTATCCTGATCTCTGAGGACTCTCAGACAACTTCAAAGTGAGGGAGTGAGAAGATTGCAGACTAATGATTGTGATGTAAGTTAATCAAGATCTTATATACCTTAGACCAATATTTCTCAAGCTTGACAACTTTTATGATATGTCGACTGGGGAATTTTGAAAACAAAATCCACATATCTTAGGCTACCAAGTTTGAAAAACATTGTCTTAGACAATAACAGTAACCCAGAGAAAGTCCCTTAAATATTTCAAAGTTTGTTAGATTTTTATACGTTGTATATCTGAGAAATCTTATTTAAAGGAATAATAGTTAGTATTTTATAATTTAATCCAAATGAAAAATTTGCAAAAGATATCATCATATCCAAATATTTCCTTATCTGCATTTTGTTAAAAAAATACAACTCTATTCTTGCTATTCTAAAGGTTTTTTTCTCCCAAGTTATAACATTAACAAGAATGTGTAAGAATCATATTGTACATTCTTTCAAAGGTATCATTTAAGAACGCTGATAGTTTTCTTTGTAATTATCTGATCTGATAGTCCCAAAAAATCTTAATGAAAATGTCATGAACATTTAAAACTATCTACTTTATGTGTAAAATAATAATAACTTTCCTCTCTCCTTATATACACAAATATAAGCCATTAGTAATTTCTTATTATCTAATATGCTGGCTATTTATTTCTTCTTTCAAAGGTAACCACAGAATTCACTACTATCAATGCAGAGAATAAAGAGAATAAATAAAAGTAGTTAACCAGCCAATCACTTGACAGGTAAGCAAACAAAAGATATGCAGTAGTAAAATGAAATTCAAACTTGTAGGCTCAAGAAAAAAACTTCAGGTGCCTTCTGAAATAGAATAATCAGATATACAAAAGTATATAATAGATTATCAGCTTGGTAAAGTCAGAAATTACAAGAATGGAAATCTAGCACTTTGAAAAACAACAGTTCAACATCCAATAACAGGTCACATCCATAGTTTTTTTATGCTTGTATTATTTTATTCAAGTTCCACCTTAGCCATGAAAGCAAGCTAGGTGATCTGGGGCCAGTCAGTGTGACTCAGCCTAACCCACTTTAACACTGTTCTTGTTCTGGGGACAATTGGATGAGGAAGATGTGCTGGATATGTTTGTCACCTTGAATTATTTCTAATAAGATGAAAAATATACAAAAAAATAAATACATTTATGTTTGGATGATTGCAAACATAAATGTATTTATATATCTTAAGACGCAATCATTCAAACATAAATGTATTTATTTGTTTGTTTATTTTTGAATCAGTCCTGATGTACTCTAGCTGGTGATCTTAAAAGGGTATCTTTAAAGAGAATTGTTTCCTGAAATTCTGAAAAAGACAAATTCTGGAACAATATATATTTCTGTTGATATATGACAATACATGGGGGGGAGGGAGCGGAAAGCTACTTAAAAGGAAATTGTTCTTCTAGCTCTGTCGATTATTAAGACAATGCTGACTCCACTTGGCTGTGTGAAAAAATGTTTACATCAGAGTAAGGTTATGACGAATTGTCATTATTTTAAAAATAAAAGAAATATTGAAAGCTAGCTCATCTTCATTCAGGTTTTTAGTCCTGCCTATGAAGATTAATTAGACATTCAGCATTTTTATTTATTTTTATTTTTATTTTATTCATTTGTCCAATACACAAATACATAGGAAGAAAAATAGACATGTGATAATATAAATGAGGGTGAAAGTGAACTTAGAGGAAGGATATATGAAAGGAAGAGAATATATAAGATAGGTGAAAGAAAGGAAAGACCATTGGACAGGGGACGAAAGGCACACCAGTGCACTTATGTACGCCCCTTACTGGATACATTTGGACTAAATCCTTTCATAAAAGTTTATCATATGGAAAGGAACAGAAACTGCTGATGCTTATGCTGAGTTCTGTGAGCCAGCAATGGAATAAATAATATGGGAATATAAGCATTAAAAACAGAAACAAAAGAACTGCTGGTAAGAGAGAATGGGAGGAGAAATGGGGGGTGTTGGGGGGGGCAATCATCACAATTTTCTGGGAAATGGGAAAAACTGGATTACAATCAGTGATGGGCTCCTACGGGTATGGTCAGGCACGCAGAACAGGTAGAAAAATTTTGGTCAGGTATGCAGAACCGGTAGAAACATTTTGATTTTTTTTCTTTTTTTCCCTTCTAGGCTCTGGGTATGTTTTTCCTTTCGCAGTAAATGAGGTTGAATGTGTATAATTTTAGAAGAGTTGTGCATATGTGTGTGTGTGAACATACACATACAGTTTATTTAATAGATAATGTATATTTTTGTATGCCTGTGTGTAATATGTATGTACACATATGGCATATATACATAGAATTAAATAGTATGTTTTAGATGTTCAGTAATAGTAAATAGATAGGGAAAGTGTATCTCTTTGAGGCGAGGAGAGGTCAGGCACCCTAACCCTAACCCTTGACGTGAGTGATGTCAAGTTGTCCACCTTTAAGCCACTTACATGACCTTTAAGCCACCCCAGTCACATGATCGTCAAGCCATTCCCACCTGGTCACATCGCCGGCAAGCCACACCCAGTGTGGTAGTAAAAATTTTGCAGCCCTTCATTGATTACAATGATGTGTTTTGAATTTCCATTAAGACCAAATTAGATGAGTCCTGTGTTTTTGGATGCATTTTCCCAATTTGGCAAAATGGAAATAAGAATAATTTTTTTAATTGAAAAAAAAACTGAGAGGGAAAGATATGGGAGCATAGTTTTTTTTTTCTTTTTTGCCCAAGCTTACTTTTAAATTTGGAGAGATAGATGCACTTACAAAACGGACACAGTGATGAATCTGGCCAGTTACAAAAAAACCTATTTACAGTAAGGTGAAATAGATCCCACAGATAAGCAATTCATTATCCAAATGATATTAAGGGCTGGTCCTTTGATTTGCAGAATCTCAACATCCTTTTAAAGTTTTTTATTCAAAGTCACTTTTAATAAGTCAGGTGGCACCAAGCAAGGTAATTGGGGGAAATATATAAGGAAGGTGTAAAAATGCAAGCTGATATACTGTAGTTCCAGTTTCCATGTGCAGCTGCATATATGAAATAACCTCCCCTGTAGAGAAACAAATGCACACAGAGAAGGCTACTCTGCCTATGTGACCCTGGAGGCAAAACTTCTTAGCAGACCTCCCTGTGACTTTTTATCTGCTTAAATGCTAAGTTTACTTACACACATTTTTAAAATTAGCAAACTTCCGTCTGCTGCTAGCATAGTTTCCCGCAGCCAATTGGCTCTCAGATATGCTAGACTTCAACTCCCATAATCTCACCCAAATGGCTAGGAAAGCTAAACTTTTATTCAACTGAATGGAGTCTTAACTCTGCCATTAACAAACAGGCAGATTAAATTTGCTTAATTGACACAACTATTAGCTGGTTTTGGGATTGGCATCATTTTTGCATCCCCAATCACAGAGGTACACAATGAGGATTAATCTAAAATGTGCATCATTTGTTCCTTGGGTGGGAAGTAAAACTGGAGAAATAATTCTAACTAGTGTTACAAATCTTTCAGGTAATATTTCCATAATAAAATACCTACAATACTGGAAAAATACACATGTTCCCTTCCCTCTAGAGTTGCTGCAGGGATGGAAAAGCTGAAGCATTCTGCTTTTGGTCAGCTGGAATGTATATGACCCCTGGGCACGGATGCAGAGGTGGGTTAGTCCCGGTTTGGACTGATTCTATGGAACTGGCAGCAACTTGGTGGCCTGAGTCACTAGCATTGGCAATAACCCAGGCCACTCAGTGAGTTTTTCATCCTCCTCAGGCTCCAGAGGCTTCCCTTACACACAAACCCGGAGGCCCTTTGGAGACCAGAAAGAGCCCATTTCCCGATTTCCACTGAGCATGATAGGCCTGTTTTTCACCCTCCCCAGGCTCCAGAGGCATTCTTGGAGCTGAGAGAGAGCAAAAACATTCTCTGCCACCACCTGGAGGCTCTCCGGCGGCCAAAGACGACCTCCCAGAGCCTCCATGTGAGCCATAAATCAGCTGGCCAGCATGCACATGCATGTTGGAGCTGAGTTAGGACAAAGGCTCTTGTGCCAGCAAATATGGCTCTGGGTGCTACCTGTGGCATAGGTTTGCCATCATGGCCCTTGAACATTGCAGCTAAATATGAGTCAGTTGCAGTGTCAGTTGCAGTGTTTGATCATGTGACCATGGGGACATCACAACAGCGTGAGTGTGAAAAGTCATTTTTTTCAGTGTCTTCCCTGTGGCTTTGAATAGTCACTAAATGAATGGTTGCAAGCCAAGAACTATACTTGTATACATGATCTTTCATGGTATGGCAAGGGATGGAAGTGCCCCTTTTTGTCCATGGAATCAAACAATTCATATCTTGCTCTATTTATTTTATTTATTTATTTGTATATTTTTTATTTTGTCCAATACACAATGAGGGTTTTAGTGGGTATATATCTATACAGTGATCCCTCGATTTGCGCGTTCTCGATTAGCGCGAAACGCTGCAACGCGGTTTTTCAAAAAATATTAATTAAAAAATAAGTCCGCGTTTTTTTTCCTACACCACGGTTTTCCCCGCCCGATGACGTCATACTGATTGCTGATTGGCCAAAATCTCGACCAATCGTTGCAAACGCAAAAAAAAGCTTTGCAACTGTTGGAACTTGTTCAGACTTGTTGGAAGATGCCTCCTAAACGTTGCACACGGAGTGGAGGCGGCGACGCTAAAAAGACCAGGAGGATACTCACAATTAAAGAGAAAATTGACATTTTGGACATGCTGAAAGGGGGGCGCTCTTATGCAGATGTTGGTCGGCAGTATGGGATCAACGAATCGAGTGTGCGAACCATTCGGGACGACGAGAAAAAGATAAGGCAAAGTTCTCTGATGGCATTCAACAAGGCTGCAAAAAGAATGGTGACGCCTAGAAACAAACGGCTTATGAAGATGGAAGCTGCTTTGTCCCTGTGGGTACAAGACTGCCGCAAAAAGAGCATTGCTTTGGATACCAACACTATAAGGACCAAGGCCCAGCAATTGTACAACCGTCTTGAAGACACAGAAGGAGGCGATGCAGATGAGGGAAACGCAGGTAAGGGCTGGGGTTTTTTATTCTGTCATTACATACTGTATTTAAGTGTTTTTTAAGGAAGGAGCAGGGAAGGAGGGAAGGAAGGAAGGAGGGAGGGAGGAAGGAAGGAGGGAAGGAGGGAAGGAGGGAAGGAGGGAGGGAGGGAGGGAGAGAAGGGAAGGAGGGAAGGAGGTGGGCATTTACTCTGTATGCTTTCATTCAAGTCACTTCTCTCTCCCTTTCCTGTCATTCTTCTGCTTCTTCAGCCCCAGCCACATTCACAGCAAGCAAAGGGTGGTTTGAGAAATTTCAACGGCGCTATGGCCTGAAGAGTGTGTCATTGCATGGAGAAGCTGCCTCAGCAGATACAGGTGCAGCAGAAAACTTTGTCCAGCGCACGTTTAAAGACCTAATTGCAGAAGTGGGCTACCTTCCAGAACAGGTGTTCAACATGGACGAAACAGGCCTGTTCTGGAAGAGGATGCCTTCAAGGACTTTCTTGATGCAAGATGAAGCCAAAGCCCCTGGCTTTAAGGCCATGAAAGCTGAAGAAGCTGAGGAAGAAGAAGATGTTGGCCTAACGCTTGAGTGGCTTGCAGAACTGAACAGAACTGCTGCACATCTGCAACACATGGTGGAACTTTGGGATCCCAACATGACTCGCTCTATACAGTTTAACGCCTCCCTTGACAACATCTTTGCACCATACAGATCCATGTTAGGCCAGAAAAAGAAACGGCGCCAACAACTGCCCATGACCATGTTTGTCACAAAAACCAAGAGGTCTGTCACACCATCACCTGCAGCGTCCATTGTAGAAATGGTGATAGAAGAAGATCCCTAGTTATCCCAGTTATGCTAACCCCCACCCCACCCCAAAAAATGTAAATAAATATGTTATTGTTCATAACTTAAGAGTCTTATTCAATGTGTACAGTAATGGTAATTAAGGGGATGGGAAATGGTAATTTATGGGTTAAAAGTGTTGGGACTGAGTGGCACACAGTACTGTACATACTGTACAGAAGAATGAATGAATGAATGACTGAGTGAATGAATGAAATTCAAACACAGGTGAGGGCTGGGGGGTTTTATTCTGTCATTACACAGTACAGTACAGTTACAGTTTAAGTGCTTTTTGAGAAAGGAGGGAGAGAAGGGAGGGAGAGAAGGGAAGGAGGGAAGGAGGGAGGGAAGGAGGGAGGGAGAGAAGGGAAGGAGGGAAGGAAGGAGGGAGGGAAGGAGGGAAGGAGGGAGGGAGAGAAGGGAAGGAGGGAAGGAGGGAGGGAAGGAGGGAGGGAGAGAAGGGAAGGAGGGAAGGAAGGAGGGAGGGAAGGAGGGAAGGAGGGAGGGAGAGAAGGGAAGGAAGGAAGGAGGGAGGGAGAGAAGGGAAGGAGGGAAGGAAGGAGGGAAGGAAGGAGGGAAGGAGGGAGGGAGAGAAGGGAAGGAAGGAAGGAGGGAGGGAGAGAAGGGAAGGAGGGAAGGAAGGAGGGAAGGAGGGAGGGAAGGAGGGAGGGAGAGAAGGGAAGGAGGGAAGGAAGGAGGGAGGGAAGGAGGGAAGGAGGGAGGGAGAGAAGGGAAGGAAGGAAGGAGGGAGGGAGAGAAGGGAAGGAGGGAAGGAAGGAGGGAGGGAAGGAGAGAAGGGAAGGAAGGAGGGAGGGAGAGAAGGGAAGGAGGGAAGGAAGGAGGGAGGGAGAGAAGGGAAGGAGGGAGGGTTGCCATTGCCGCCAGCGCTGCCCCAAGAAAGTCGGTGAGAGGAAGGAAGGAGGGAAGGAGGGAGGGAGAGAAGGGAAGGAGGGAAGGAGGGAGGGTTGCCATTGCCATTTGCCGCCAGCACTGCCCTGTGGGTAGCGGCGAGGAGCCCGGAAAAATCACCATTGCATTGCCAGCCTCCGAACCTGCGTCGCTCCACCTTCTGCGCATGTGCGGCCATGGAACAAAGGGCGCGCATGCGCAGATGGTGTTTTTACTTCCGCATCCAGTATAACGCGGAAATCGGTTAGCGCGGGAGGTCTTGGAACGTAACCCCCGCGCTAACCGAGGGATCACTGTATACACATAGTAAAATACATGATGATGTTTATAGAGGAGATACTCATAGTAAAATATATCTAAGAAATAATAGAAAAGAAGATATAGGAATAGAACATATCAATGAAAGAATAGGAGATATATAGGAAATAGAAGATAGGCTTTTCTTAGAAACTGTTATTGACAGGTACTTTTTGGTTTGGAAAGTGTTTTTCTTCTTAGCCAACAATTTAAAGTTCTATTTTTGCCAATAACTGTGTCAGTTTGGGCACTGATATCTAAGATCATCTATTTAAAAATGTCCTTTGCCTGAGAGGCACTTGAAGGTAAATATCGGGTGGAAACACATGCTGTAAAATAATTTTTGATACATTGCTTACCCAGCACACTAGACAGAAAACATGCTTGCTGATTACTGAAGGGAAAAAAAGCTTTCACCTTCTTCATGCTTGCTTTTCTACATTCAATTTTCATGTAACTAACTTTTTAATCAGGATTTGCAAACTTTTCATTATTAGTCACTCCTGCCTCAGAGACTTCAGCCAACTGGAAAGGAAAAGCTTTGCCTCCGTTTGCGTACATGAATCTTCAGAACAATTCTATATAAGCCAACCACAAAATGCAGCTCCTGGGTCTATACCTGGTGTCTATACCTGGTGTACAGGTATACATATATGTAGGAAAACAATGTCTTTACCTTTCTGCAGCCATGGTCCTCCTCTTTCCCCTGACTTACTCGACCTCGTTTCTTACAGACAGAAGGCAATGTCTGATTGCATGGACTGTCATTCCATCTTCCTTCCTGGATGGAAGCACAGAAGTTTCAAATGAGTAAAAGCTATTTTCACAGTTGGGTTCCAGTTTCTAAATACAGTGGTACCTCTACTTAAGAACTTAATTTGCTCTGTGACCAGGTTCTTGAGTAGAAAAGTTTGTAAGTAGAAGCAATGTTTCCCATAGGAATCAATGTAAAAGCAAATAATGTGTGCAAATCCATTAGGATAGAGATAAAAGCTTGGGATTTGGGTGGGAGGAGGAGGAGGAAGAAGAGGAGGAGGACAGTCGCTGCCGAAGGAAGAAGGTGAGGTGAGGGGAATTTAAAAAAAACCAAAACATTAAGGCTTTTTTAAAAAAAGGGATTCTGAGGCGGTGAGGAGGAGCACGTGCCTCCCATACACCTGGCGCGAGCCTGCCTCCCATACACTGCGCCAGAGAGAGAAACCCAGGGGGAGTGGCAGGAAACTGGCCGGGCGTTCGTGCCGCTCTCAAATTTCCTGGGAAATTTTTGCAGGTTTAGGTTCTTAAGTAGAAAATGGTTCTTAAGAGGCAAAAAAATCTTGAACACCCGATTCTTATCTACAAAAGTTCTTAAGTAGAGGCATTCTTAAGTAGTGGTACCACTGTATTCTAAATATTAATATTGTATCTTATCAACTTCCCGTGTCAACTATATATTTACAATTTTAAAAGTTTTGCAAAGCCTTTATTGTATGAAAATTTCTAATCTATCTATCTATCTATCTATCTATCTATCTATCTATCTATCTATCTATCTATCTATCTATCTATCTATCGGATTTATATGCCGCCCCTCTCCGCAGACTCGGGGCGGCTAATATCTAATATTAGCTTAATCTTTATCTTTTGCCTTTTGTATGAGACTATCCATTTGTATTTTATCCAAAATTCCTTTTGCAATGCTGATCTGTTTAGCACACGCCTGGGCATATTTCTGCAATCGCTATTTCAGAAATCAGTTTTTTTAAATAAATAAACCAATTTTCTTTCTACATACAATCTCCCAGATACCATAAACCCAAATGCTTGCAATCTAAAGGAATATGGTCTACATGTGCACATGAGTGCCAGAAACCAGCAGACCAGGTGACTGGCATGCATGCACATGTGTACACTGGAAACTGGAAGCTCAGCTTCCCGGTATTCACATGCATGCCAGGAAACTGCTCTTCCGGTTTCTGGTGCTCCCACACACGTGCTCCTGTTTTGGCACTCAGTACTGAAAGGTTTCGCCAACACTGCTATGTATATGTACCGTATTTTTGGGAGTATTAAATGCACCTTTTAACTCCCTAAAAGAGGCCGAAAATTCAGGTGACTCTTATACTCTGAATGTAGCTTTTTTCCCCACAAGCCCTAACTAGCTGCTGACAATCTTGCCAGCTCTTACCTTGCAGGCTCTTTCATTGTTTCTCTCTGTGAAGAATATTTTCCAAGCCCTAAGTCTTTACAGGATTTTTTTCATTGCTCTACTTGCTATGAATAAGTTTCTTTCTAGTCCTAACCAGGTGCTAACGATCTTCCCAGCTCTTATCAGCTTGCAAACTCTTTCATTGTTACTCTCTGCAAGGAATGTTTTCCAAGCCCTAAGTCTGTGCAGGTTTTCTTTTCCCCTCATTGCTTTACTTACTCAGAATGTTTCTTTCCATCCCTAACGAGGTGCTAATGATGTTCCCATCTCTTTCATTGTTACTCTCTCCGAATAAGAGTTTTTTAAAGCCCTAATCAGGGTTTTTTAAAGCCCTAATCAGGGGATAAAATAATCAGCTGAATCTGACTAAGGATGCTAGCCAGATGAATATCTGGTAAGCAGATTTTGCCCCCTATTTTCCTCCCCCAAAACTAAGGTGTGTCTTATACTCCGGTGCGTCTTATACCCCGAAAAATAAAGTACAGTGATCCCCCGGTTGTTGCGTTCCCGACCATTGCGAACAGGCTAATTTGCGATTTTTCAACCCGGAAGTAAACAACACCATCTGCGCATGCGCGCCCTTTTCTTTCTATGGCCACGCATGCGTAGATGGTGGAGTTTGCCGGGCAGATCAGCTGCTGGGCGGCTTCCCTGGGTCTTCCCCCTCTTGCCGGGGT